>NC_091471.1:152283525-152583525 GCF_036971445.1 Narcine bancroftii
TCTTTTCTTTGGCTTGGCTTCGCGGACGAAGATTTTTGGGGGGTATGTCCACATCTGCTGCAGGCTCGTTGTTGACTGACAAGTCCGATGTGGGACAGGCAGGCATGGTTGCAGCGGTTGCAAGGGAAAATTGGTTGGTTGGGATTGGGTGTTGGGCTTTTCCTCCTTTGTCTTTTGTCAGTGAGGTGGGCTCTGCAGTCTTCTTCAAAGGAGGTTGCTGCCCGCAGAACTGTGAGGCGCCAAGATGCACGGTCGGAGGCGATATCAGCCCACTGGCGGTGGTCAATGTGGCAGGCACCAAGAGATTTCTTTAAGCAGTCCTTGTACCTCTTCTTTGGTGCACCTCTGTCTCGGTGGCCAGTGGAGAGCTCGCCATAAAACACGATCTTGGGAAGGCGATGGCCCTCCATTCTGGAGACGTGACCCACCCAGCGCAGTTGTGTCTTCAGCAGCGTGGATTCGATGCTTGCAGACTCTGCCAGCTCGAATACTTCGATGTTGGTGATGAACCGACACATAATCCACATCTAAAACACACTTCTGAATTACTAAATCCATATTTTTTCAATTTCTTGGGGGGGTCAGATACAACTGATGCAAAAAAAATTATAATTAACCATACTATATCTTACATTAAGCAATTTAGTCAATTTATAAGCTGTGTGCTCACTTCCCTCTTGACCAGTTTGTTGCAAGTGTTCCAGCATTATTCTTTAGTGTTGGCTAACTTGTGAGTATTTTTGATCTTTGGACTGTTTTTTGACCCTGCCTTACCCTGCTGAACTGTTTGCCTTTTGCTGATTGACCACCTACCTGTGATTCCTAGTAAAGATTCTGATAAATTGCCTAACTGAATTGTCTGAGTCGTATCTCTGGGGTCTATTCTCTGTGAGCCCAATTCCTTGTTAGGGCAAAATGTAAAGCTGAAACTAACTTGGCAAGAAATGGCTGCAGCAGTTGGATCTGCTAAAGGCACTTTGTAACAGCTACTGCTAATGTAATTCTTTGCAATGATTGTAATGCAGCATAACACCCTATTTTAGTTTGATACTTTGTTGGAACACTGACTAGCAGAAGTATTAATTGACATAGGACAAAAATACAGTTTGATTTGGATTCACAAGTGCAAATCCAGAATGAAGAACACGAGTAGTTTAGCCAAGCTGGCCACAAAGCTACAGACATGGTAAATAGAACTGTCGTTGACACAAATCCCAGGTACCAGTTGAAAAATGTAACATGAAATAATGGTAATTTTTTGCTTTTTTTAACCATATAACCATATAACAATTTACAGTAAGGAAACAGGCCATATTGGCCCTTCTAGTCTGCACCAATTTACGTGAAACTCCACTAGTTCTACCTACCCACTAGTTATCTACCCACTCCCTTGCCCATAACCCTCCAACCCCCTCACATCCATGTATTCATCTAACCTCCTCTTAAATGATAGAATTGACTGTGCCGCAACTACCTCTTCCTAAAGATCATTCCACTCAGCCACCACTCTGAGTGAAGAAGCATCCTCTTCTGTTACTCCTAAATTTTGCCCCAACCCTTATGACCCTTTGGTCTAATCTCCCCTACCCTCAGGAGAAAGAGACTATTCACATCTACTCTATCTAGTCTCTTCATAATTTTACATACCTCTATCAAATCCCCTCTCAACCTTTTATGCTCCATTGAATAAAAGTCCCAGTCTACTCAATTTTTCTCTGTATTCAAGATACTGCAATCCAGGCAACATTTTTGTAAACCTTCTTTGCACCCTCTCTACCTTATTTATACCCTTCCTATAATTAGGAAACCAGAACTGCTCACAATACTCCAAACTTGGCCTCACAAATGCATTAAACAGTCTCAACATCACCTCCCAGCTCCTATATTCTATGCTATGATTTATAAAGGCCAGCATACCAAAAGCCTTGTTTACCACCCTATCTACATGGGAATCCACCTTCAAGGAATGCTAAACTATTATTCCAAGATCCCTCTGTTCCTCTGCATTCCTCAATGACCTCCCCTTCACTGCATACATTCTATTTTGGTTATTCTTCCCAAAAGAAGCACCTTACACTTATCTACATTAAACTCCATCTACCACCTTTTGGCCCACCTTTCCAAACAGTCCAAATCCTTCTGTAGCCCATGAAAATGCTCCTCACTATCCTCAACTTCCCTATTTTTGTATCATCTGCATATTTACTCACCCAATTTATCACCCTGCCATCCAAATCATTCATATAAATGACAAACAACAAAGGACTGATCTCTGAGGCACACCGCTCATCACCGGCCTCCATCCTGACAGACAATTGTCCACCATGAATTTTCTTTTTAATATATTAATGATTTTAATAAAGATCTTTACAAACAAAAAAGGTATATATCAATGAGATGATATGGACAGTTACACAAACGTAAGACGTTATAGATAACACTAACATGCATAAATTGCAAATTGTATCCATAAGTCATTCTAAATAGTATCTACCTTGGGGGGGAAAAAAACTAATGCAAGAAAGAAAAGAAGAATAAAGTAAAGAAGAAAGCTCAAACCCTTTACCACATTTTTAGATGCTTATGTGATTGACATCAAAAGAAAAACTAAGGTTTTTTTAAAAAATTGTTATGAAGAACTTGGAAAAGATACAAGTTGGCCAATTTAATTACATTAGAGTAAAATTATAAAATAAGATGGTGAGTCATAAATGACACCCATAACTTCTGGAATCTTGTATCTGAATTAATAAATCTTTTGGTATTTGACTGGCTATGTTGAGAGAAGATCAAATTTAATTTTTAAGTCCACCTTTTTTTGTACACAATTGAGGTTTTAGTTTGAGTATATTGCTGATCATGCTCAGTGGTTCTCCCCCTTTTCCTTTCCCCTCACACCCCATGTTAAGGAATCCCTAGGCCATCAGTGCTCTCTGATTAGTAAGGGATGGCTTAAGGTGGGATGTGAGTGGGATGGGAAGGTTGAGAATCGCTGCTCTAGACCCAATTGTTACTGAAATATTTTGCTTGAGAAAAATTGTCATTGGCCCACTTCCTTTAGAGTTATGAAACCATGCACATAACGAGTCAATTAGTATGATTTAAAAATAGTGGTTTTTAAACTTTTTCTTTCCACTGTCATTCCACCTTAATAATCCCTTACTAATCATAGCACCTAAGGCATCGGGAATACTTAGTGGTATGTGAGTGCAAAGAAGGTGGTTGAGAACCACTGGTCTAGTTGGTTAATTTGTTTAATTAACTCAGATCTATCTTTATTTGTCTTCCTTTATTTACAGTATATAATTTCCACCTAAGAAAAGCCTTAAAAAATATTCCAGATAATTAAACTGGAACTCACAGAAGAGATTTTTCTATTTTGATACAAATCTGTTATTCCATAAATATAACAACGTTCTTATCTGATAATAATATTGAATTAAACTGCCAGTGTCTTACCTTGAGGAAAATTAGGAAGGTTCAATGACATTGTAACGGGTGTGATCAGATATTAAAATACTATAGTATTCACAAGAATGATTTAATGAAATTAAATAATTATCAATAAAAAATAATCAATACTTGAATAAGGGTGGTGAATAGAGAGAAAATATTCTCTATTGGTGAAAGAAATGCCAAACTTTAAAAAATGTATTAATACACCAGGTTTGTTTAATATGGACAAATTAGAAGATAAATGATTCAGGATAGGGTCCAACCAATAGTTCAAATCCCCACCTAGAATAAGTGAACTTAAATCCAGCAAGTAATTTTTTTTTAAATCAAAAAAAAAACCTTGGATCATCAACATTAGGAGCAAAACATTTATGAAAACCATAATTTTATTGTGTAACTTCCCTGAAACAATAACAAAGTGACCATTAAAATCTGAAATAACCTTGTGTCCAGTAAAAGGAATATTCAGATTAATCAGAATTGATATACCTCTAAATTTATCTTGAAAAGAATAATTTTATTGCTGCCCCTTCCACCATGACATTATGTGTGAAATATCATTGTAAAAATATAATTGCAGCTTTAAGTTTTAAATGTGAAGCCACTTTCCTTAATTTTACTGGTTGATTTAAACCTCTCACATTCCAACTCTGGAACTTGATGGGATGAGCCATGATCACTCAATTATAGAAAATAAACATTAAAAGAAACTAGTTTCAGAAATTCAATGAACATGTGCAAGGCCAAGTTCATGCAGTATGCATAACTACCTTTGTCCTGCAGATGGCATAAGATGGCATAAGAATACATAAGATGGAGCCAGAAAAATCTAAACAATTGAGCACCATGGCAATGCAAATCACCCATGATCCCTCTCCCATTCTTCTCCAGTCCCACCCTGACAAAAAGGTGGCCAGTATGCTCATTATTTCTAAGAACCGACTATCTCCCAGTTTTGATTAAATATTCTTGCTCAGAAGAAAAATTTGATAATCCCCCTACAAATGCTGACACCACACCAAAATTAGCCATGTTGAGTCTGAATACATTAAACATTGAAAGAAAATTGGGCATTTTGCATAAGAATAATATTTAAATAATTTTTTTAAGCAGGATCTATAAAACAGATTCTTTATCCCATTTTAATAAAGTAGACTTATCAAACTGTGTAGAATTATTTTAATAACCACTCCCAATTGATTCAACTCATGGTAACAGTGCTTTCTCTGTAAAAACTCTAGAAGCAAATAACTGAAACTTTGATTTAAAATGAAGAGTGAATTTAATATAAGAAAAAAAAATGTCATTCAGGAGTGGGCAGATTGCAAATAAACTCCCAGAGTCTTCCACTGAAACCAACCACTTCTTACTCCCATGAGAAAGATTCTAAGACATGCTTGAAACAGCAGGGATGGCTTCAGCCCCTGTTGATATAACTCTCACATAACATCACGAGCACAATCATTCACAATTCTGAATCTTTTGTCTAGTTATTGCAAGGCACCTGTACAATGGGCTTCATGAATCAACAGTTCATTCATTGGATAGTGATGAGAATGCATGACCACAGAATGTGGTTTTTGCCCTGATTTAGGCTTGGGCAAAAATTATCGGTGTGCTCTATCAAGCTCAGGTAGTGTTGAAAATAACATATCTCCAAAAGCTCTTGCCAACAAATCAGAAAAAAAATTAGTAAACACACCCGATTCGGTATCTTCAGCCAAGCCTAAAATGTGCAGACTTTGTTGCGTACTTTGACTTTCCATATCAATAATTCTAGTCATTAGCCTCTTGTTACGGTCTTCCAGGTGGCAAACCCATTTGTTCATTTTCTTTAAAACAGATTCTGTTAAGATCAAATTCTCACCTTATTTTCCTCTGAAATCATAGATCTATGAAAATCACTTTTCCGGTGTTAAAAGCCTTCCATGTAGATGTTTAGATCCTGCATCAATAGATTCTTTAATTTGATCAAGTATGTTGGAGGAATTCTCAGCAGTCAGGTTTGCCATTGGAATAGGAGGAGGTTTTTTTGTATTTTCCCACCTTTAGCAGCCAATGACAGATATAGAATGTGCAATTCAACATTACTTTGAAGGTTTTTAATAAAAGTAAATGGGGGGAAAAAGTATACTGAAGGTTCGGAGCTGTGATAAGGACATTTACTTCATATCGCAGCCTAACTGGAAGTCCTTGTTACATATTAAACCATCAGCAACAATGCAAATTCACCAAGACAATGCGTATGTTCAAAACAATTTTTTATTAATAAATATTAATAATATAAATACTTCTTACTCTAAACTTAACCCCACTATGCACAAATGCTTGCAAGTGTGTGGCAAAACCATCATAGTTCCGGCATAATTCTGAGGAGATGATTTTAAAGTTAATTCGGTTTTGTTTTGAAACTCAGATTCACTAAATTGTTGCTCAATAGCAATTATGGAGTAGGTGTGAAGCATCAGACTTCTCAACTCACAAGATTCTTGTAGAGTAGTTTTCAGAGAATTGTTTCTTCATACGAATAATTTCCTCCTCTTGCATGGAGGTAACAGTACTTGTGTTTTCTTTTATGATAATTTCAATAAACCCTGGCAAGGATTATATAAAGTACCCATGTAGAAATGGACACAACAGGTCTGCCCTCTCTCTTTTGCAGAGACAGTCAGAAGTGGTCATTCTCTTTCAAGAGGCACTTATTCTGTGTTCTCCTTTTGACCAGAAATAACATGTAACAGTACCTTTTTGGTTACTGTATCTTCAATCCTGTTTTATTTGCATGATGGCCAAGCAACTTCTGGTCTCAATGTCTCTGTTTTCAGTAATATATTCCCTCAAAATGAATTTAGTCATGTGACATGACATCATTGCTCTCTTTGAAGTTACTTCAAAAGTATGAAGTAAAAGACTTCAGCCTGTCTGCTAGCCATTGAATCAAAAGTCTGCTTCTTTGAACAGGTGCCTCTAAATTTCCATTCTAACTACATAGGTAATCAACAGATGGTCTCTTGTTTAGCCAGCAGTCCTTGGGTACTTCAGTTTTTAATGAACCATTATTCTGATTCCATGTTTTTACTGAACAATGGATCAAGAGACATTTCAACTTCCAAATTGGTTTTTGTGTGTAAGGGACTGTCTGTGAGTGTCCCCTGTCCAGCCCCCAAAATAATTTGACTGAAAATGTATAACTAAAATTTAATAATACCACAATTCCATCGCCATCCTCTTGTTGCTATTTCTAACAAATAATAAATTATCCTAGGTGAAAATCATGGTAAGTCATTGAGGCTTTTATGTCATGCAAATAATATTATCAGAACAATATAGATCAACTTGCATTTTGCAAATGGATTTTGGATTGAAATTTCATATCATTTTGTGAAAATATATAAATTGCGCCCTTATGCAATTTATTTTCCTCAGTTTAAGATTTAAATATTTTTGAAAGTGAGAACTGTAAAGAGAGATCCCTGAAGGAGTGTTTTTTTTTTTAATTTGACTTATGAAGAAGACATTTCAGCCTATCAAGTTTAGGCCAGCTCCCAAATAATTCTGGTAATTCCCAAATAAACTTATCTCTTATACTCCCATCATCTACCCTTCTAATTTTTTTAATGAAAAGAGCTGATTGACAATAGCCATTTCATCATCAAATTGTCTTTGCCGTATGGGAGAAAGTAGACTTCCTGGGGTAGTCAAAGTTTATCATGGGGAGAATGTGAATTCAACAAATTCAAACTCAAGTTGTTGAACTTGTGAAGCAGCAGTTTTTCCTACTGTGTCACTGTGCTGCTCTGAAAATGGTTCCTGCACACAAATTAATGAAATCCTTGATGCAAAATAATATTAGTTCTGAAAAAATTCAAGTGGGGGAAAAAAACTGCTGTTGGAAACAGAAGAAATTTCTTGGAAATCTGGTATTAATTAAACTGGGCTGCAGGAATGGAGGTTATTAGTATTTAAGCAGCATCATATCTTAACCTTTTTTATTTTTTTTTATTTTTCACAATAAAAAGCTAGATCCAATACCATTTCAGCGGGAATCCAGGAGCTTTAGCAGAATCTAAAGTCTTTCAATTTGGCAACATGGGATCACAGCTTGGTGTGGTAATTCAAGTGACCAGGAATGCGGAAGGCTGCAGATGTTAACAAACATAGCCAAATCCATCACAGGCTCTAACTTCCTATCTGCAGACATCGATGTGAGGCATTGCCTCAAGAGGGCAAGCACATCATAAAGGACCCCCGTCATCCTGGTCACAACAACTTCTCACTGCTATCTTAGAATGGATGGAGGTATAGAAGCCTAAAGACCAGCACGTCCAAGAGCATTTACTTTCCAATAACTATCAGGCTCTTGAACCTCTCCTTGATATGCTAATCATTGATTGCCCCAACACCACAAAAGGACTTTCTGCTCTATTGCAAAATCACTTATTTTCTTGCAGCAGAACACCTGTGAATATTTATTATTCATCTATCTTTTTATTTCTTTCTAATTCAATATAATGTATATAATTGCAGTCTGTGTTTAGAAGTACCTGTTTGGCTGTAGCAAGCAAGAATTTTGGTGCATCTGTACATTGTACTATAAGACAATAATCTTGTCATCTTCACCATTATTTGGTGCTAAAATCTACAATTTTGATCAGTGCCATTAAAGTGGACTCTGCTGACACGCTCTTGAAATCAGTGATCATCTCATTTGTCTTGTTTACTTTGAGAGAAAATTTGTTGGCACCAGGCCACCAAATTCCAATTGTATTGTAATTGGCATATTTGATGGAGTTGGAACAGTGTTTAGCTTTATAATCATGGGTGTGGAGGGACTATAGTAGGGGACTGAGGACAGATACTTGAGGGATGTGGATGCTGAATGTGATTGTGGAGGATATCTTGTTATCCAACTTCACTGATTGTGGTCTGTTAGATAGAAAATCAAGGATCCAGTTGTAGAGTGGGGCACGGAGTCCTGAGTCCCAAAGATTGAGAATGTATTTATCCATGTGGGATTTAAGGTAGAATAGTAGTCAAAAATTGGTGTCCTTAACATCCAAGAGTTCTTAGCTGAGTGGAAAGATTGGGAGATAAGTTCTGCTGTGGATCTGTTTGGTCAGTAGGAAAATTGATATGGGTTAAGCATCCATTGGTTGGATAGAGATGATGTGACCCATGACCAGCTTCTAAAAGCATTCTTTGATGGTGGTGGTCATCAATCTTGGCCTGTTATTGTGCTCTCCTTGGCTACTGGTGTGACAGTAGCCTCCTTGAAATAAGTGGTGACTTTAGCCTGTTGTAGGGAGAAATTAAAGATATCCATGAATAGGTCTACAAATTGATCTGTGCAGGTTCCCAGAACTCCATTAAGGCAAGTTATTTTCCATGGACTCACCTGCTGGAAGGCCACCCTGACCTCAGCAGTGTTGACTACGGTTACAACACTGCTGTTTAGCAGTTGAAATGATGGAGTCTTAACTGTAATCTGAGAGAGTGATTGATGGCAGGTTTGGTACCACAATGAGTTAGCAGAGGTCATTAGGGTAACCGGGGGTGGGGATGGGGAGCGGGGGTGCTAGTGGTAGTGCCTACCTGATGAACATTAATGTCCTCCATTTCTTCGACGTAACAAATGAATGCACTGCTTATATTACATGGAGAGTCTCCAGTGTCACTAATGTGCATCAAGCATCGCTAGCAGCTAGTGATGCTTGACACATGATGGTGATACAGGGCGGGTCTGACCGTAAACAGGGACACAAACTGGTTTGACAGAGGTCTGGGGTCATGAAAAGACTTAGAATACCTCATTTTAGGTGGAGTGATGAGCATGTGGGGTGGGGGGGTGTGGTCACAATATCTCTTTTGGGGTGGCATTGCGCATAAATGACCCCCTTAGCACCGACCCTGGTTAATAGCCAGACCATGCTGCCAAATGAAGTGAAACTGGATACATTTACTGTTTGAATCATTTGGACAGACACACAAGTAGGTAAGGCATGGAAATGTACAATCATAATGCAGGCGTATAAGTTTATTATGGACAAGCAGAGAGTTCAGAATGTGTGATGAGGAGAAAGCCTGTTTATATGCTGCATGACTCTCCAGCTGTCAGACTCCACAACAGCTATTCATCTTGTTCAGCTTCCGAAATTAATTTCCATTGACTTGCACAGAACTTTGGAAGTTCATTTCAACATTTAGCTGACTGGGGAAGAATATCTAAACAAACAGCAATTTTGAAATGATCCTTGGAATCTCTATTTGGTCTCACACTCACACAGCAATAAGAAATTGTAGCTGTTTTAATTACAAAAAATAAATCCAGGCAGGAGTCAGAGCTTTCAAAATTCAACCTGTTTGCTTTTTACTGAAAAAAATGAATACATTCAGTAGGTATAATCTCTCTGGCAGTTGCTAGGAATTAAAGTGTTTACATACTCCAACTGTCATCATTTCAGATAATTAGGGGCTGTTTCAAAATTAAATTTTCTCTGAGATCATTTTGTGTATTTTAAATGTCTATTGAACAGGTGCACAGCCATAAGAGTTTTGTTTTTTTTTCCCACTTTCTCAGTACAAATTTAACCTGAATCTAGACTTTGAAATCTATCACCTAGCTGTTCTTGAAATAATTTTTAAAAAATGGACTGAGAGAAATTGTTCGAAACTCCAATGGTACAACTAACTGGAAACTACTACTTTCCTATGCTATGGAAAACAAGGTATTAATTTGCAAGCTATTAGCACCTTCTTAACAGCCTACCTTGGAGAGCTTATAATTGCTCATTTAATGCACCATCTAACAAAAAAAATGCAATGAATTCTACTGAATTTCTTACT
The DNA here is from genome assembly GCF_036971445.1 of Narcine bancroftii. Classification (NCBI taxonomy): domain Eukaryota; kingdom Metazoa; phylum Chordata; class Chondrichthyes; order Torpediniformes; family Narcinidae; genus Narcine; species Narcine bancroftii. The sequence continues at coordinate 152,293,825 of NC_091471.1, forward strand.
TAGTCAATGTGCTAGCAGCTTATATTTTTCCATAGAATCTTTGAAAGTTTTGTTGACTGGGATATCTTTAATTTGTTCATTAATTTGAAGACATTGGTCATATCATTTCAGTGCAGTTGTATTTCACTGTACATGGAAGGCTACAGCATATCTGTGACCATCTGTCTCACCCACTGTGCCAATCAACATACTTGCCATTTGAAGAGTTGACCACCACACTCACAGAAAGGAAGAGCCCTGAGAAAGATGGGATTTCACCTGCCTGTCATGTTACACCACCTGAAACCACGAGCATGCAGATAGCTCTGCAGTGGCAGACATTGGGGACAGTGTCTGAATCTAGTGAACATTGCCATCCCAAGCCAAACAGCACTTGGCCAACTTCAATGTCTGACAATCTCATGGAGAAGAGAATCAATTCCATCATCTCCAGTGAGAAGGCAGGCATTTAGCCCCCATATGCCAATGGAGATCAAGATCTTGTATTAACCTTGAATATTGGTCATAATTCATTGTAATCTCAAGACAAGGGCTCCCTAAAAGCCCTATCATTTGCCTCTGACACAATCTGAAGGTATTGTATGTGCTCAAACTCGACAACATGCTGTCTTGTGCTGTGGCTTTGCAGTCCTTCAATACCTGACCAGGTATGTTGTCTGGTCCTACCACCTTGTGTGGGTTCTCCTTGGATAGGTTTCTCCCTATCTTAGCTGTGGCTATGCAGGGAGCCTGTTCATCGGGGGACACAGAGCTTTGGCATCATCCTGTTCTTCTCATCAAACCGTGCAGTCTGTCCGGAAGGTGTTCAGTCTGTCCGGAAGGGAGGCATCATTGCTCTTAATTTGTAAGGTTGTCTTGTGACAAAAACCACCATGAACCATGCTTTGGGGTAATTCTTGACAGTATTTCCCTTTCAAGATTCCTTTATTGTCATGTAATAAGACATAAAATGTAATATTACACAATTTCTTTCTGCCCAACCATAAGATAAAGAGTTGCCATTGACATTGACTGGTACACCTTACAGAAAGAAAATCCCATCAGAGACACTGTCTGTCAATTTGCCCACAGTTCTACACCCATTACAACCGCATAGATCCATGCTCCATCCATCAGCAACAAGGGTATCTTGGTATCGAGCTACACAACAGTGCAGAATGGTTAAGGAAGGGAGAACTAGAGACACGGGCACATGCTATAATGACCTTCAATGTTATGCAGGCTGAGAAGGAAGAGAAGAGGATATTGGAGGGTTGCCACACTTTATTTTCAGTGGTGTATTCTTAATCCAGATCTCTTCATGCATTTCTACATTTCATAAGAAATAGGAGCAGGAGTAAAGCCATCTAGCCTGTCAAGCCTGCTCTGTCAGTCAATAAGATAATGATTGATCTGGCTGGGGACTCAGCTCCACCTACCTGCCTTTTCTCAGTAGCACTTAATTCCTTTACCATGTTAAAAACCTATTTTTCCCCAAGTGCTGGAACATTGGTGCAAATATGTTGAAATATTCTGTGATCTGAGGCATGTACTAGTGCAAGCATTTGAAGGTATTCTGATGAATCATTTTCATCAGCGGCATCAATGATATTCTGGAACCTGATAGCAAAGAATCACACCTAATGCTGAATTTTCTTCTCCATGTGTACCAGGCAGGTAAATTGTGAATCAGGGCATCACACCTGCTATTGCTGGAGAGTGGCTGTGGGTGGCCAACACTGAGCAGCCTCACTGATTGGGATGTGGAATGGCAAGGTGGGCCTGGAAAATTCAGTAGCTATTCAGTAACCTCAAAATACGGTGGGGGCAACAGGTGGAAGTGAGGCAATGATAGGAGAGTATTAATGTGGGGAAAAGTAGTTGCTGGGGCTGGAAAGAAGATTCATTGCCTTGAGTACTTGTTGAATGGGAAATGTTTACTGTTGCAGCCTGCTGGCTTCAGATTAATTCTCAAAATGAGTCCACAAAGCTGTCCTCAGAAAGAAGGTTCTGAAATACAGCCATCCATCAACAAAATGACTGAGAATATAAAGATCGCCTCTCACTCAAGTGTGACCTAAAACCTCATCCTGGGCACAGTGACAAATCAAGGCCACTACCCTGCAACATCAATCATTTAGGATCCTTGAAAATAAATGGGATTCATTGGTCTATGTTAGGAATTCTGAATTACCAGCAAGATGAAGCAGCATCCAAATAAAATGTCAGTAGCCCAACCATACATGCTAAGTCCTTCCAAAACAATAGCTTGGAGGTGAGGTAAAAATATCAGTCAAAGCAAAGAGCAAGTTCAATCCAGCATGTGGAAGATACTACATAATAACTGCTGTTCCCCTTGTGTGGATTTTGGCCAATGTATTTTCAACAACTAAAAATCCTTCATTTATATCACCACTCATTTTAATTCAAAGATTTACAGATCAATAGTTATCCCCTTCAAAGCATCTTGATTCCTAATCTGTAAATGAATGCAAAATCCATAAAAGAGCTGGAAATCTTTGCTGTAAAATATCAAATTGTAAATACAGAAAGAACATAGCCAGAAATTCTTACACCTTCATAAATTTTTTTCAGAGAATGAATCTGCTTTCCTTAATTTGAAACCTAATTTGCAAGTTGCAATGTACCTGTCACTATCATTTCATTTGCAACAACTCTAGTATAGTTTTAATCATTTAATAGTTAAGTCATGACATTTACTCCTGCAGATATGACATTTACTGTAACACATGCGTAGCTGAGTGAGCTTAGTTTAGTTTTTTTGATTTGTAAATGGAGTATGGTACCTGAGGAACAGCATTGCAGAATATATAACTGGAGAAAACAGGATGCTGCTGTTCAGAAGGTTCTGAGTGTCCTTGTATATAATGCACATTACATTAGCATTCAAGTAGTCTAGTTACAAAGGCAAAATATTAAAATGGAAGAGCAAGCAAATGTGATGTACATTTTATAAAATATTGGTTTTGACACAAGTTCCAGGTTCTGCACTTTAAGAAAGGGGTGGAAATCCTCTAGAAGGTGCAGAAGCAATAGTTAAGTAATGAAATATGTTAGCAACGTATATACTGGTTAAGCTAGGATTTGAATAGTGGCAGCTGTGATGGCTGCCGAGAGAAATATTTTGAATTAGAAAGGGTCTGGACAAAATAGATGGGGAGGACCTGTTCCCATTGGCAAAAGTCTTTCAAATTTCTACATGACAAAAGCAGACCACTGGGTCCATGCTAGTTCTTAGAACATTTGCATCAACTCCATTTCACCTGTAATCTATTCTGTCAGATGGCCTTCAACTCCCATTACAATCCACCTGCACTGCATGCAGTTTACAGTTGTCAGTTACTCTTCATTACAACTGTGGCGTGGGAAGAAAACCAGGCCATACCAGAGAAGACAGGAAGAACATGCAAACTCCATATAGACAGGACCCAAGCTCAGGATTGAATCTGCTGTGCCATTCAAAGGGCTGGAAGACATAGGTTGAAGGGGATTGGCAAAGAACAAAAATATGGCAATGGAAAAATAAACTTTCTACACAATTAGTGGATAGGATTTGGAATACACCAGCATAAATCAAATTAAAACACTGTCATCAAAGTAGACCTTAATAAACTGTATACTTCAATAGAAAGGATTTGCTCAACTATGGAATAAAGGAAGGCCAATGGGACCAGATAATTTAATATTACATTAATCTAGTATAGACAAAGGGCCAAATAGCTTCATTACTGTGATGTCTGTAATATTGGTCATGATTGCAAGATGTTTAGTGCATAACATAGTGTCTTCTACAACAGTGCAAGATGTTGATGAGAGCACACCTGCCAATCTGCATAAAATGGTCTTCATAGTGGAAGAGGAATATAATTCCAATTATAATGGTCCAGAGAAGGTACCCAATTTTGATTTCAAGAATGAAGGGCTTGGCATAGGAGGTCAGGTCAAGCAGATTAGGTGGCTATTCTTTGGAATTTAAATGAATAAAATGTGATTTCATTGAAAGATTGATTCTGAAGAGGTTTCACAGGAAGAATGTTTGGAATTTTTCAATGCAGAGAACCATGGAAACTGGGCAATCTGTTCTACTCAGGGCTAAGATAAATAGACTCTTTGGGTTACTGGGAATTGGATGGTATGGAGCACAATTTGCAAAGATGAGGTTTCAATCAGCCATGATCTTACTGAATGGGAGAAAGGTTTGAGGAACCAGATAGCCTCTCCCTCCTCCTCATCATATTCACGTAAAAATGGGTATTCTGGTGTCTTTTTATGGAACTTTTCAGCAGCTTCTCAGAATTTCTACATTTGGCCCATGTTTCTGCATAGCTACATTACAATCTCCTCTGGTTCAGAGTCCTTAATTCTGAACGATAAAAGGAGCGTCATCACTCAGGGTTTTCCTATCATGTCTGCTTAGTTTATGAAACTAATTTCCAAGAAAATGCTCCAGCTCCAAGTTGTGAAAATGTATGCAAGAAAAAGTGGGGTTAATTTCATTTTTAAAGTGAGGACAATCTTTGTGAACAGAACTCTGTTTTAAAGTTCTGTGAATGGAAACATTTGATTACAGTTTTGAAACCATTTATTGTCACTTGCGACTTGGGTGATGCAGTAGCTTCATTTTATGTGGAGTTGCTGATCTGATTTTGCACCTGTAATGCTGTGATCACCCCATAATTCTAGCACTTTCTAATGATAGTATCAGATTAGAAACTCATTTGTAGCATATCAGCTGGACTCATTGAAAAGTTGTCTTCAATTAATAGCCAGAAAATGTTAAATGTAGTTAACAAAATTAACCTTTGATTTAGAATGTGTAAATGACATCACAGGTTAAAAGCCAACAAAAAGTAAGTGATGTATCGATATAATTGTCTATCACCTTTATAAAGCAATATTAAATGCAAATTTTAAAATACATGAGAAAATAGTGAAATTGAGTATGAATTGACTGTAGTATTATCAGGATTTATTTTCTTTGTCATGGGCAGATATGTTACGTTGTAGAAGAGAACAGATCTTTCCTGTTGTCCTGTGTCAAATCAAGCAAAAAGCATCCAAGAGAATAGTACACAAGTCTGGCCCATTATTCCAATCAAAACTAATTCTATTTTGTTAAATTGTGTAATTCTTTTTTGAAGATGTTTTGAACATACGATGTTCAGAGAGGGATTGATGAGGAAGAGGGCAGTAAGCTATAACCTTTAGCTGATGAGTCGGACATAGGCAAGCATGGTCTCAGGATTAATGTAGGCCATTTAAAAATAGGATTGCCAATTACTGTAATTCTCAACTTCCTACAAATTATGGAATTGGGAGTGGCCAGGGAGAGTTTAAAAATCTGTTGATGTCAAAAGGAAGAAATTCCACATACTGTACTATATTGCCCATATATTGATCATGGTTTCCCCAAGTGAAGTCAAAATATCCTGAGGAAAATTCTTGTAAAACAGGGGAAATAAAACATTCTTTCTGCTACATTCCATACAGATCCAACATAGATTTTTGGGTTTGGAGGGTGAAATTCAAAAATAAATGTCATACTGAGTTACTGAACATGGTCAGATCTCATTTGGATGCAATCTTGGTCTCTGTACCTGAAGGATAGATGGGCCTTAATGTGATGCTGGGACATTGCTGGCAGTTTTCTGCAGAATCATTGACAAAATTGAGTTACTGTGGATAAATTAGTTCAAAAGAAGGAGTGGTAATCTCATTTTAACATAAAAGATTCTGAGGGATTGACAGAATGGGAAATGGGAAGCTGTGGCATTTCACCGGTGAATGTAGAACGATGGAACATAGTTGAAGGCTGAAGTATTAATAACCTGATGAAGAAAAATCTCTTTGCACAGAAGTTTTGAAATTCTCTGCTTCAAAGGTGTGACATTGAGTAAACCCAAGATTGAAAAGACTTTTGGGGCTGTCCAGGAAAGTGATGAGTTACCAGTGAAAACTACCCTCTTGGTTTTGCTGCAAGTTAGAATTTGCTATATACGGTGAACAAGTAATAGAAACAGGAGTAGATCATACGACCTTGCAAGCCTGTCCTATTCTTCAATAAGATCTTGGCTGATCCTGTACCTCATCACTTTCCTGGACAACCCCTAAAGCCTTTGTTTACCTTAGAGTGCAAAAATCCATTAAATTTTGTTTACTTGTGTCTACAAGATTTTTAAAAATTGCTTCCACAAAGTTGATAAATATTGCCCTGATAACTGTAAAAATTAATCATGTTTCTGCCTACACTCACACCACCATCACATGGGCTACAATTTTTAAAAGGGGGTCATTTTCCCTTTACACATATAACAATGTATGAATATGGAAGAGTGACAAAACTGATTTTCATTTGAAAGAAAATTTTAATGAGACAATATTGCTCTTTAAAGCAACGAATCAAATAGATGAGGCAAATTATTCACCTGACCTGCATTGAAAAAATTGGGACAGTTTTATTTTCTGTAGAGACTAAATCAACAAAATAGAGGCTATAAAAACCATTAATGTTGTGATATTTACATGTTCCATTGAAGGCTGAGGTGACAAAATTATGGAAATACACTTCCAGCAAAAAATGTAGAAAACAAAACATCTTTGAAATTAAGGTTTAAAAAAAATAGAACACAACATTCATATATTAAAAGAAAAATATGCTTGCAGTCTGCCTGGAAGTAATTTCAAATGTAAATGAATCCAAATGGATGCAATGAAATAGTGAGTGATAAGATGTTGATTGGTCATTGTTTCATCCCATGGACCAGTCTTTCATTGGCCCTTTCTCCACTGGCATCCCACTTAACTGGCCGTGCAATGACCTGGTTAAAGGAGCTGTTTTTGCTGTTTCCACTGGGCCTCGTTTGATCAGGACACAAACTGTTTTCCCACTGACCACAAGTCGTCCCTTGGGATAGGAGAGTCTACCTTCAACAATAGTCCCGGGATTCAACTTGTCCTTTTCCTACCAGTTTAATCGGCCGGCAGCATGACGCCAGAGATGTGAGCAGGTGATCTTATGACATTTGACACAGACAAGTTGATTGTTTCCCTTTTTCACTGGGTCCTTAACTGGTAAATTGGCCGTCAATACTGGTGACAAGGTTCCAATGGAAAAGGGACTAAGATGATCTGCACAGAATCAACAGCCTGTAACTAGGCTATGTAGGAACAGGCAGTGAAGAACAAACCACCACCAACTGGAAGGCAGCCTTGGCTTGGGCTGATTGATTCCTTATGTAGTCCACATGGGCAGCCTGAACTTCCAGGAATTTCCCAGCATTTGAGCTGAGGCTTTTCTTCTTAATCAGCATCAAATCAATCGACCACATGGACACCTATATCAGTGAAATAAATTAGAGATACAGGAAGAAAGCTGTATATTGGATCCATCTGAACAATTACTAATTGTATTTATTTGTGGTGTTAGTTTTTAGTCACCTACATTTCAACAAAAGTATTTTTTTAACCCATTCCTAGTGACTTTGAATGTCAGTGGCCATGACAGTTTGTCAGCCACTGAGACTTTGAACAGGACCACACTGTTGTCAAAGTTGTTTTGTCAGTGCTGTTGAGCATTGAATTGGGAGAACCCATGCCCTGCACTCTACGAGGCTGGGCTCGCCATTAATGTGGGGTCTGAGCTCCCAGTGGAAGATTGTACCCAGTATCAAGCTGAAATAAACAGCATAATCCATGGGATGGGTCACAAACAATCATGGTACAGTGGAAGATTTATAGATTTACAGTGCAGTATTACATTAATTCTTAAGGCAGATGAAGGAATTTGGTTGCACTTGATATGGATGATGAAGTGTTCTTGATGGCCAAAAAGGAATGAAATTGCCTTTCAGCAATAACAAGGGTGGGCAACAAACTGATTATTCCCTTGACAACCCAACAAAACTAATTTTCTATTAAGTTCAATTAAGCATCAATGTTCTTTTTCTTGCTTGCAACTTGTCACAAATCAGTAGGGGAATTTCTATAATTTAATGATTCTGTAGCTCTTCAATACGTCATGTTGCTGCATTTATTGGCAGGGAATATTTCATGGAGCCTTTCACAAATTCTTTACTTGGAAGTTGTTTCCTTACCTTAAGTTACTGACTCCGATTAGATAGATTAAAAGGTAAAGCAAATGGATTATGGTTCATGAAACAACAAATTTTACAGGCAATTCAATTTTCATGATTAATAATGAATTGGCCAATAGCTTTAAAAAATATTGACTCAGTACTGATGTTCCACTATATTCATTCACAAAAAAAAATTGCACATCAACTTGAGCTAGAATTACATAGAATTACAAAATATTGGGGTGGGGTGCTTCTGTGAAGGTGATCAACTGAATCAGTTCTTTTAGTTGTTCCCTTTCACAGAAAAACAGCCTACATCTGGCAAATTTTGACCTATTCTTGACATTAGGGCATTTTAATTCATTTTCTTTCTCTGGAGAGTTGCTCATTTTTACCAGCTGTGCGATATGTAAATTCCTGCAAGTCTCTTGTAAATTTAGCTTATTTCCAACTGTTACCTGTGGAGACAAATCAAGTAAAGCACAACCAAGTGAATATCACTGCTGTTGCGGTCTGCCCCTTAACTCCAAGCTTGTAACAGCAATTTCTTCCATGCTGTTGCAAATTTCTTTTTCTCCTCAGACCAGTTCCTCTGACTGAGATTGACAATTAAATGCTATATCCGCCAAATTACAGGGATGGACATTTTAATTTTGCCACAGACTTAAAACTGACAGCAGCTGAAAGCAGACTGGATAAATTGAGTATTATATGTCCAATCCATTGCAGTTAGTTTCCTGCCCACTCTCCCTACTGAAGTGGAAAATAACCCCATGGGAATTCTTGCAAAAAAATCAGGATGCGGTCAGTCATCTTATTAGTCTATGTAGGATATGTCTGGAAAAGCACAGGTTAAAGACGAATTTTTAAATGGCCAATTTTAAACTTCATTTGGGTGGTAATTTGACAATAAAGTGTCATTCTCTTAGTACTCGTTTTATTTGTTTTACGAGGATAACGTTAACTTTTACAATACACAAGTTAACAGCACTTTTAATTCTTCTATTATTTTGCAGATAACCTCATCATCTGAAAAACATGGCAGCATGGTTAGAGCAATGCTATTATAGCACCATCGACCCGGGTTTAAATTTGGTATTACCTATAAAAAGTTTGTGTGTTCTCCCATGACCTGCGTGGGTTTCATCCCAGTGCTCCAGATTCCCAATCATCCTCCAAAATGTGTAGAGTTGGTAAGTTAATTGGGTGAAATTGTGCAGCATGGGTTTCATGGGCTGGAAGGTCCTTCTACAGTAACATGACATCCTCCTTTGCTTGCTGTGGAACAGTCCCTTCGACAAAGAATGTCTCCATGGACCATGATGCCATTCTAATTAATCCCATCCATCTGCATATGGTGTTGTCTTCCTCTGTCCCCTGCCTATTCATGTATCTGTCTAAACACCTCAGAGAAGCAGCTTTGATTTTTCTTTCTTCCACATCCCTGGCAGCATATTCCAAACACCTACCACTTTCTCTGCATCAACAGAAACTTGCCACACAAATCTCCTTTAAATTGTCTCCCTTCAGTCTAATTTTGTGTCTTATCACTTCTTATTTGACAAGATACTCACAGAGCTGATGTAAATTTGGTCTCTGAAACATTGAGGTAAGTGGATAAATTGGATAACTTAACTAAATGAATGAGAAAACATGTATTAAATGAACACTAACTTGGACAAATATGTGAATAGTGAAAGGAGAGTGAAGGATAAAATTGGTCCCTTAGAGAATCAGAGGGCAACTGTGTGTGAAGCCAAATGAGATGGGGAGATGTTGAGCAAATTCTTTGGTATTCACTAGGGAGAAGGATATTGAATTGTGCAGGATAAGGGAAGCAAAAGGGGTAGTTATGAAAAATGCAGTGATCAGGAAAGAGGGGGTATTGGAGCTTTTGAAGCATATAAAGATGGATAAGTCTGTGGGTCCCAATGGGATTTCCCCCAGGACCTTGAGGGAGGACGGGGCAGAAATAGCGGAGGTTCTGATAGTGATATTTCAAAAGTTATTAGAGGGGCATAGTGCCAGATGTGGTTCCTTTGTTTAAAAAAAGTTTGAGGAGTAAACCTGGCAATTACAGGCCTGTAAATTTGACATTGGTAGTTGTAAGCTAATGGTAAGTATTCTTATAGAAAATATAAGTAAGTATTTAGAGGGACAGGGTGAAATCAGGAACACTCAACATGGGTTTGTGCATTGAGGAGGTGACTAGGAATGTTGATGAGGGTAGAGCAGTAGATGTTGTCTATATGGATTTCAGTAAGGCCTTTGATAAGGTTCCACGTGGAAGGTTGGTAAGGAAGGTTCAGGCGCTAGGTATTTTGAGAGTCAAATGGGTTCAACAGTGGATAGAAGGTAGATGCCAGAGTCATGGTGAATAACTATCTGTCAGGATGGAGGCCGGTGATGAGTGGTGTGCCTCAGGGATCGCTGTTAGGCCCCTTGTTATTTGTTATTTACATTAATGATTTGTAGGATGGATTGGTAAACTAGATTAGTAAATATGCAGATGTTACAAAAATAGGGGGAGCTGTGGAGAGTGAAGAAGTTTTTCAGAGATTGCAGAAGGATTTGGACTGCTTAGAAGAGAGGGCTGAAAGATGGCATATGGAGTTTAATATCAATAAGTGTGCAATGCTTCATTTTGGGAAGAATAATCAAAATGGGACATATGCAGTAAATGGGAGGGCATTGAAGAATGCAGAAAAACAGAAAGATCTAAGAATAATGGTTCATCATTCTTTGAAGGTAGATGGAGTGGTGAAGAAATCTTTTAGTATTTTGGCCATTATAAATCAAAGCATAGAATATAGGAGTTGGGAAGTGATGTTGAGACTCTTCAAGGCATTGGTGAGACCAAATTTAGAATACTGTGTACAGTTCTGGTCACCAAATTAGTGGAGGGATATCAATAAGGTAGAGAGGGTGCAGAGTAAATTTACTAAAATGTTGTCTGGATTTCAGAATCTAGATTACAAAGAAAGATTGAATAGATTAGGCCTTTATTCATTGGAGTGTAAAAGGTGTTGGGGGGGGGGGGAAGAGAGGGAGATTTGAGAGAAGTATTTAAAATTGGAGGGGATCGATAGAATAGATGTGAATAAGCTCTTCCCCTTGAGTGTAGGTGAGATTCAAACAAGAGGTCATGAGTTAAGAGTTAGGCAACAAAAATTTAGAAGTCACATGAGGAAAATTCTTCACTCTGAGAGTGGAGGCTGAGTGGAATGACCTTCTGGAAGAGGTGCTCGCAGCAAAGTTGATTGGAGGGTTATGGGCAAAGTGCAGGTAGGTGAGACAAGAGGAGATCGCTTAGATCGGTACGGACTAAAGATGGCCTGTTCTGTACTGTAATTGTTCTATGAATATTAGAATGGATTAAATGAGAAATAGAATTAAAGGATTTCTTAGTGTCATATAACCATATCATGAAGTGGTGAGCAAAAAATGGAAGTGAGAATTATTTCCAGAAAAGTACAGAAAATAAAATCCCTTTGAAGAAAGATCCATAAACAGTGACTTAAGATTCTTGAATACTGCTGATAAGGAATATTTCCATTCAAACTGAAAGAATATACAATGAACATTAAGGTATTGGGATAACAGTTTGCCACAACTGAAGCAGCTTCAACTCTAAGAGTAATGATTAGTAAGAAATTAAGTTTAGATGAGAATATTGTACCACAAGATGGAGGTTATGGAAGTCCACGAGAGGTGAAATTGGACTTGGGAGTTGCTGTAAAATAGGCAATAGCAAATTGATGCCCCTTGGTGATATTCTATCATTTTATTTTTCTCACCGCCTCTGTGGCTTTTGTACTGCTTACATTTAGTCTGCAACTGGCCAGTGTTCAATAGTTGTGTTTGAAGAGGTAAGATGATATAGCGTCCTGAAAATTTGTCATCACCTTTCTTTCCTCTATCATCGGACTCCTGCTTGAACCTTAGACTTGTAAAATAATGTTTGCTTTTGTCGTGTATTAAATGATCCCTCTCTGTAACTCTGCTTTTCCGCATTGTGACTAGATGGACTGGTTGCAATACAAACTTTTAAATGATATTTGTGTCAATGAATTTCAACTTGAACTTCATGGAGCCTTTTCCTCATGGACGTTTTACTAGCATTGGGTTACCCATCTCAAGATGATGGTAAAGTTAGATTGGTTCTAGGATGAGGCAAGTAGTTTATGGTTTGATGAAGGAACAAATTTTGCCGTAAATTGATAGTTTTCATTCCATATTTTCTCCTCATTCAAATAGAACAGTGTCTATTCAAGGACAATGGAATATGGGCAAAGTTGGCAAATTTTTAAAAATATTGCAAATATTTATTAAAATTCTACCCTGAGAGTAACTGCAACTTGATTGATAGAAGCTCAATGCAAGATTTCTTATGTGAGATGGGAGAGTTTGTATAACCCTAGCACATTTAAATCTAACAATTTTCAACCTGCTCTTTATATTAGATGCTTTTATTCTCTGGAGTCTGGCTGACTCCCACCAACAGAGAAATATATAAATGCCTGTGTCACTTTTAAATTTAGCTTACTTCTAATGGTTACCCATAGAGTCTTCTGAAAGCAAATTCATTTTAACACCATTACCATTTCATTATAATATCTTCAGTTCTAGAGGGATATCATCTGAGCTTTAATGGGTATTCATGCCAGTTCCAATCATTGAATGGTAGGCGAATTTAGTAGCTTCATTCTCCATATATACTGCAGCTGGTATACTTTGATGCAACAATGGATTTAGATTAAAGTGGACTCTATTACATCAAATAAACCTTTGGATGACTAAAGCTCATGTGCATCTATGGGTTCTATGTAACTATCTGAATGAAAGATAAAAATAGAAAATGCTGCCAACATCAGAAAAACAGACAGTCAAGATGATGCTTTATTTGTGATCTATTGTCACTGGTCAGCCACAAACGAGCCTGCAGCTGACGTGGACTTTTTACCCCCTCCATAAATCTTCGTCCGCGAAGCCAAGCCAAAGATTGTCAGCAATCCATCAGCTCTAAACTAAGGGTCCCATCAGAAATATCCTTCTACTTCAGAAACTGTAAAGCCTTGCCTGTACTTATAAAACAATCTGAACAAGAACTTGCATTCCAGTAGCATCTTTTAACATTGATAATCAACGATGTGATTAAACAATATTTGAAACCATGAGATATGAAAACAGGGACTAAATTTCTCCTCAAAAGGAGAGGCTTTAAGGGGCATCTGAATACTAAAGTAGTAAGGAGGTTTAAAACGTAACTGAGTATTTTATCTACAATATCTACATCCATACTTTGTTTGGACCTTTTATCTTGAATATATTCAAATCAGAGTTTTGACTGATAAAGACATGTTATCTTCTTGTCATCATAAAGCCAACGTGTTGTATATAATGGCTTCAAAGTATATATACTAACTGAACTTCAATTATCACAAGTTCAAAATAATTATACACTTCAGTTTTGCAAACCAGATTAAAGTTTCCATTCTCATCAGCACAGCAGCGCTTCTAATTAATTATTTAAAATATGACAACAGGAAATGTATTGTAGAGCTCGTCGAAAGAACCAAAGACTTGATCCAAACCAAGGCTTTTATTAGCAAAAGACAGGAGCTCTTCACAGGTGGCCGACCAGTCCGGAATGATCCGACCTGGCTAGGGACACAACCCTTTAAGGCCCAGACAGTAGGCGTGGCTAAGCTCTCAGCCAATCGCTGTAAGCACAGTCATTACACTCTAGATACTGTAACTATATATATTGGTGATAGGTCTGTACTATCACATGTATGTAATTGAGATCTTAAAAAATCTCTAATCAATAGATGCCAGAAAAAAAAATAGTATTTGATAGTCTGTATTTAACTGAAAGTTATCCAAAAGAAGTGAGACTCCTCGAAAAATAAATCTTTAAAACATTTAATGCCCAATCTATACCATTCTTTAAAAGTTACATCAGTCATGGGTTTAAAGAAATAATTTGGAAAAAAAAAGGACTAGAGAGAGAGAAAATCTCATTAAAGCAAAATCCTCAAAGTATGTTTAACGACTGGAAAATCATTAATTTATTTAAAGATATAGGAAGTGAGAATCAAGAAGAGAAATGAGAAAATTTTGTTACAGAATTAGTCCAAAGAGACCCATATTGGACATTCTTGTATATAATAATATAACCAAAACATAAGATTTTGTATATTAACTGCCTAATAATAAAACCTAAAGTTTGGTAAAGCTAAACCTCCATTTTTTTTTTGTTAATAGACTTTAGTTATGCAAGAATTTTATACTTCCATATACAAGATAAGATTGAATCAAGGGAATAAAAAAAACTTAGGAATAAAAACAGGCAAAGCATGAAAAAGGTATTAAAAAATTTAGATAATATTCATTTTAATAGTTGATTCAACCAACCAATGATAAAGGGGAAACCAATTTGATAATGCCCCTTTCACATGTTTGATTAAGGTGAGAAAATTCCCTTAGAATAAGATTTTTTTAAATAATGTTTAATAATTGTTGCACCCAAATAGGTAAACTGATTTCGTCAGAGGACCTATAAGAATTTAATTGATGCTTACATCCTTTTTATAACAGTTCAACAATCTAACATTTATTATGTTGTTGAGAATAAGGGAGGCTCCCTCAGATAAAATTAAAGCCTGGGAACAGGACATACAGCATTTAATTCCTGAAGAAATTTTGAATGTAAATTTTCAAATTAGTTAATACCTTTTTCTTTATGTGCCCGCTGCTCTCTCCTCAAGTGGTCCATAGGGCTCATGTCCAAAGTCAAACTTTCTTGTTTATATGTGGACGTATCTCCTCATTGTGATCAATGCAACAATGGAGATGCTTCATTAATTCTTATGTTTTGAACATGCCAGAGTCTTGAGAAATATTGGAATGAAGTATCTCAAACTTTCTCTGCACTTTTTAAAGTTAATCTTTAAACCTAATCTTTATTTGGTATTGTTGGAAAGAATGACATAACATTCAAAGCATCTGATTTTCATGTAGTAGCTTTTTTTTTCCTCTTCTGGCTCGGCAGACAGTGTTGCTCAGATGGAGGGACGTTGCTCTGCCTACTCGTGCTCAATGGTTACGTGACATCATGTCATATTTAAATTTAGTGAAGATTAGATGCTCAGTTTCTGATTTGAATTCAAATTTTCAAATGCTGTAGGGACCATTTAAGAATTACTTTCATAATCTTTGATTTGATATGAAGGTAGAAGTGTTGACTAAGAATTTTTTGGCTTCTTTCTTGGTAGTTGGTTTAGATTTTAAAGAATAAAATATTAATACAAAGGAATTTGTTTGATTGAAAATATTGGGTGCCTTAGATGAATGATATGATTTAAGTGTAATGAATCATTCTGACTTGAACATAGTCACACTACTCTGACAATTTACTATCATGTACTCTATTTTTAGATGATAATAAAAATATTGATAAACAAAATATGCAGCAGATGATGCTACTTTAATGTGTGAACTCAGTAGAACAAGACACCCAAAACAAACTTGTAATTGTCCTGTTTTATGAGCATATGTTGAACAGATATGAAAGTCAGTGTTATCCTATGAATCTTCTATTCTGTTTAAAAACCACTTAATATGTAGGTTTCAAACCTAAAATAATAAAGAATGAAAATTATTGAAACAGGAAACTATTACATGATGCATCTGATGCAAGGATCGACAACGAGATAGACAACAGACTCGCCAAGGCAAATAGCGCCTTTGGAAGACTACACAAAAGAGTCTGGAAAAACAACCAACTAAAAAACCGCACAAAGATAAGCGTATACAGAGCCGTTGTCATACCCACACTCCTGTTCGACTCCGAATCATGAGTCCTCTACCGGCATCACCTACGGCTCCTAGAACACTTCCATCAGCGCTGTCTCCGCTCCATCCTCAACATTCATTGGAGTGACTTCATCACCAACATCGAAGTACTCGAGCTGGCAGAGTCCGCAAGCATCGAATCCACGCTGCTGAAGACCCAACTGCCCATCGCCTTCCCAAAATCGTGTTCTATGGCGAGCTCTCCACTGGCCACCGAGACAGAGGTGCACCAAAGAAGAGGTACAAGGACTGCTTAAAGAAATCTCTTGGTGCCTGCCCCATTGACCACCGCCAGTGGGCTGATCTTGCCTCCAACTGTGCATCTTGGCACCTCACAGTTCGGCGGGCAGCAACCTCCTTTGAAGAGGACCGCAGAGCCCACCTCACTGACAAAACACAAAGGAGGAAACACCCAACTCCAACCAACCAATTTTCCCTTGCAACCGCTGCAACCGTGCCTGCCTGTCCCACATCGGACATGTCAGTCACCAACGAGCCTGCAGCAGACGTGGACATACCCCTCCATAAATCTTCATCCGCAAAGCCAAGCCAAAGAAAAGAAGAATTTCATCAATGAAATTATTCCTTCATTTAAAAAAATCTAGCATTTCATACAGTCCACTGCACAACCTAAGGTTGTCCAAAAACACATTACAGCCAATGGACTTGTGTATCATCAGTAAATTTGTATGCAGCAATTTTTCAAAGCATAAATTTAATAACAAACAGAGAATATATTTAAAATGTCTGAATTGAGGATAGATATTGGCCAAGACAATATCTTTTTTTTTCAATGAAGTGGTGTGTAAGAATCTTTTGCATTCACAAGATTGTCTTATAGAGCCTTAGATAAATGCTTCATTCTAAAGATGATACTCCCTCAATTCTGCAGTGGAGTGTCAGTCAAATGCACAAGTTTAAATCTGTAGGAATTCAGACTGCTACACAAAATGGCTAAATGAGACCAGATAAGAACAATCATGCCTTTGTCTGCAGCCTGATTAGCATTCTCCCATTCTGAGGGATTTATAATGCATATTTAAGGGTATATTAAATTGAACTGGTTTTGCATGATCTGCTGGCTACTGGTTTTCCCCTCTCTAAGCTGGAGTAGATGAAGGCTAAAATTATGTTTGGGGGAATTTGCGAGGAATGGAAGTAAAATTTGAGGTAGTTTAACTCCATCGTGTTCAAGAGATGTTTAATTTCAAGATATTTAAAAAAGATATAAAATAAATAGTAATTGTTTGATTAAATAGCAGTTGCTTGATAAATAGGAATGTGTGCAGGGGATGTGTGTTGGGGAAAACATGGCCTTTCCTTTAAAAATCACAGGCATCAGTCTCTAGTCCATCAAGGACATCTCCCACAGGCAATGCCTTAAGAAAAAGCCTCTATCTTCAAACACCTTCACTATTCTCTTCTCACTGCTTTCATCCAGAAGAAGGTACAAGAGCCTAAGGACAAATAGCCAGTGGCACAAGGACAGCTACTTCCCTTCTGCCATCAGATTTCTGAACAGAAAATGAACTACAAGCATTACTTCTATTTCTCTTACTTTTGCACAAGTTTATTTATTTTCAAATGTAATTTTATATAAATATTTGCTCTGCAATGATGCTGGAAAACAATGAATTTTCTGACCTGTTCCCGATAATAAATACAAATTCTGATTATCTTTATTTTTCTGTTCGAAAACCCATCAAATTTAAATGTCTGTCCCTCATTAACAAATGCTGAAATATTATCGGTCTAGCTTTTGCTTTGAGCTCTCCACTGTGCAAGGGATTCTCAGCCATTTAAAAAAAAAACTCTGCTTCCCCAAATCATGACCTTGAAGCCAATTTGCTCTATTAGGCCCAAAAGCAGAGTTCACCAACAATCTGCTAGTGCACCCTACTATTTGCAAACTAGAGATAAAATGTCCAGGATCAAACAGCAACAACTATAAATGCTTCAGGAAAATCTCAGTCTGGGACTGCAACCCTGTTCTTATTAAGAATAATGTAAAATGTAAACATTTCCATTTAGTGTAAAGGCCACAGAAATCCAAAGTGAATCGATGAAAAACTTAAAGGTAGTCAAGCAACAAAAGGTTTCCCATAGAGATACAGAAAAACACTAAACTACATGTCAATAGCCAATAATACCAGTCAAGGCAAAAATAAAAGAAAGTCAGTGCAGTGCATATCCTTTTCAAAATGTCCAACAAATGCTTTCCAGCTAACAAAATACACTGGTGGTGGACACTTTGCCAAACATTTCATTTCAGTATAGCTAGTGTCCACACCTTAAGTGCCAAAATGATTGTGATATTGACTGAGGGACACTTTTGTTCTCTTGTTTTTTTTAATGAAATGTTGGGATCATTTTAAATCCACTCATGATTTCAGATAAGACACCAATTTAATGTTTCATCCAAAAGGAGAGTAGATGAACAGAAATTTGTGCAATTTATTCATTCATGATCACTTCTAATGTATTCCATTGAAGTCAAAATCTCAGAGAATGGAATGAATTTCAATTAGCACCAACAACCTGCCAGATAGTTTGATGAGCTAACTCTAGTGAACAGCTAACTTCTACCTCATTATCTTGTAGTGTTTGCTATTTTCAGGTTCAGTGGTGGGACTATATAAAGGGTTTCATTTCCAAGATTGCAATGGCAAAGAATTGTCCTAGATTTCAGATCCCATTCAGATCTCATCGAGAACCTATGCTGCTAGTACAGTAATCTGTTTGACACCCCCCCATCAAAAAAAATTACAAGATACATTGATTACATCATTTATTCAATGCCAAAAATTTACTGAAAATAATTTTCAGCCTTTCATTTCATAAAATCCTCAAGAATCGTAATTTATCAAGGCAATTCGAAAAGCTTTGATCAGAAAATTACTCAATATGTGCTATGTCCCCTCTATGCTGCTTGTTAGAAATGGAGATAATCATTTATTTTTTCCATAATTCACAACTTTAGGTGTTCAAAGACAGTGAGAATAGAATTATATTTCAATATTCATTGCTGTTTCACAAAAACAGTCATTCTTCCAGATGGCACACTTCTCCCACCCCCATTTTCTGATAACCACTGTAAATGACAAATACCCTCTTCAAATGGGTCACTTGCTTAATAAAGAATCACCTCAGTTGGTACCCAGGTTTCTAGGTTTGACATTAGATGTATTTCAGATAGTGGATGAGCTAGGAATAGAGGGTGCCTATTATGTTCTTGAACAGATTTGTCAAGCAAAAATGCAGGTGGGATTGGCCACCAATTCATTTATTGGTCTATCCTTGTACAAGCAATAATTTCTGAATGGAATTCCATGTTTTTCAACTTTGCCCATTTCTATAAATGTGCAAAATGCCAGAAGTCATAGAATGATAAAGGAAACAATTTATTTTAGTGATTTCACTGAGGACCACAAAACCAGAGAGAAATTTTCAGCTCTTTTTCAAATATCGACAAGGAATGTTTTAGTTCCTCCTAACCAAAAAGAGGGCCTGCATGTGAGAAGCAAGATATGAGCTAACCCCTGAAAGGAATCATGACTAAATGAACAGTCATTTATTGAACTGAGTCACCCAGACTAGAAAGATCAAGGATCAGGTGGACAAAATCATGGGAGGAATAAACTGGGTGAACACAGAGAATCTTTTGCCAAAAGGAGGAGAATCGGTAACCAGACGACATTAGTTTAAGGTGAGGAGAGAGAGAGTTAATAGGAACCTGAAGGATAACTTTTTTTGCACAGAAGGAGGTGAGTGTACAGAACAGGCTGCTGGAAGAGGTGGTTGAGACCAGAACTAATGCAACAAATAAGAAAAACAGAACTGTTCTATGGAAAGGAACGTTTTAGAAGGTTATGGTCCAAATACAGACGGGTGGGACATTTTGGTCGGTGCCGGCAAGTTTGGCGGAAGGGCCTCTTTCTATGACTCTATGTCTTATGATTCAGGGATTTTGTCAGTGATGAATTAGATCTGACCTCGGTGCCATCTGTTAGAGTTTGCATTTTCTCCTTGTGGCCATAAAGCTTTTCTCTGGGTGCTCTGCTTTCCTCCCACTTCCAAAACCACACAGGTTGGTAAGTTAATTGGCCACTGCAGTCTTGTGCAGATAAGTATAGACTCTGGAGAATAAAAATGGGTTAGAACAGGAAAAGTGAAACTGGTTGGCATGATCTCTGTGGGCTGGAGGATAAGGTTCCATGCTGGATCTCTCTATAACTCCATGACCTTTAGTAAATGACATTTCTAACCATACCTCAACCACAAATTCAGCATCATGAACAATACAATTTTGCTCAAAAAAACATGATCAGGGTCATTCAACATTTGCACATTTCTTCGAAGGCACCAGATTTGAATGTTGTAGATGCATTTTTAGTTTAAAACCTTCGCGTAAAGGTTTAATATCTTATTTATAATGAAATGGGATGCTTTATGTCAGCCTCGATACACAAAATTAAGACCACTTGGGAACAGGATTTAAATTTGTCCTTGTCGGAAAAAATCTGGGATTCACGTCTTTAGGTCAGTCATTTTGTGCCCACCATTGTTTATTACAATTTAAGGTTGTACACAGGGCCCATATTTCCAAAGCCAAATTATCCATTATTTATCCTGATGTAAACACATGTTGTGAGTGATGAGGCCTCTTTAATTCATATGTTTTTTGTCCTGTCTTAGTCTTGAAAGGTACTGGAAGAAAATTTTCCAAACTTTATCTTTAATATTGAATATAAAGTTAGAACCAAATCCTTTTGTAGCTCTTTTCGTGATAACGGGAGAAGATGATGTTCTGTTGACTCCAAATAAATGTCATATCTTGTCTTTTACTTCTCTGGTGGAAGGGTGCAGTCCCATCTACTCATGCTCAGTGGCTGAAAGATGATATGTTTAGAAAAGATATGTTATGCAATCAATAATTCTAGCATAAGGCTCCAAATGTTGTGGGGACCATTATTGAATTATTATCACAATATTTAGAAATATTTTTATCATCTGAGTTTTGTTTTTTTTTTCATTTCACTTTTAGGATTGAAGTTTATTGTTGTTTCTCTCTGCCATGCAATACTGTTAGGGGGATGAAGTTTTGACTGGCATTTGATTTTTGAATTTTGTTTTGTTTTTTTTTGTCTTTGCATATTATATTTGCTTTTGCTATGATATTATGGATGTGATGCAATATGTTGATTTGTGTAATTTCTTACTTGCATTTTGCATTCCATATCTACTGGCTTGGTTTTTTTAATGTATAAAATCAATCAAAACTAAGTAGCCCTGTAAATGCTTAAAAAACCTAATAATTGTATTTCAGAATTGTGGTTCATTGGGTTTTTTTTTTGTCTTCAGCTCTAAAGGTCTCATTGATATTGAGTGACTGTTTTTAGCTCAGTTAATAAGGTAGACATAGTGATGAGCACCTGCAGCTAAAGAACTAAACATCTAGAATTCATGTTCCTGGAGATAAAGTTTCAGCAGGCTGAAAGTGTCTTTTGGTGAATTATCTTGGAACGGTCATTTAGATGTTTATTACACAAGCCTAGTTAGAAATAGGATGAAAAATGAATACTGTGCCAAACAGAGCATTGCAGCATCTCTCACAAGGTAGGAACTGTCACACATGACTAAGAACAAAAGGCAGCTTTGAAGGCAAAATTATATCAGGTATTACTACTGCATACTTGTGCAATGCTGGACTGACACAAATGATCTTTCAGACTGTGTGTTTAGTGATCAAGTCAAAAAGGGAAATTCTATTATATGTACTATACATCAACCAAGGGTTTATTTCACAACAAACCTGCAATAATCAGAGCATAATCATGAATTTTCTGCTTAAGATCCATCATACTGTAGAGACATGGAGTACAGTGCCTATTTCCATCTGTTCCTGGAGTAATCCTGACACAATACTGCAATTAACCAGCTCTCTATCTCACCAAATATTTCAAAGTTAATCTACTAATTGAATTTTAAATTTACATTTTATATATTTTTTTAATTCAGTCATACAGCATGGTAACAGCCCTTTCAGTCTGTGAGCCCATGACACCCAATTACACTCAATTGCTGTGCAACCCCACTACATTTTAAATGATGGGAGGAAACCGGAGCACCTGGAGGAAACTTGAGCAGAAATGGGGAAAACATGCAAACTCCTTACATACACTGCTGGATACAAACCTAACCCTATGATCTGAATTCTTCCAATTTCTGGTTTGTCATCTGTTTCAGGAAATTCAGATCACAGCCGCATACTATTATAGGATACATGGTTTAGCCACCTTGAGGCTATTGATCAGAAATACATTTGGTAATTGCTTTGATAGAAACTACTCACCTAATTTTATTGGTGCAATAATAAAGTCTTACGAGGAAATGGTCTCTTTCAGTAAACAGACAGAGCAATGACATGGAATGAGGAAAAATCATTTATTTTATATGCATTTCCAAAGTTTATTTGCTAAAACAATACAAAAGAAAGTCTTGGGTCTACATAATATCAGGGCATCACTATCCACATTATAGCCAATAAAATAATTTTAACCAATGTCGAAAAACTATTTACACATAGTGGTGTCCCATCGGTAGCAATTTAATGTCCTGTTAAAACAAAATGGCGGTACTGCTGGAGCTGCTATAAGAGCAGGGAGCAAAGTTACAGTGCTCCTCTTTGGGGTCCAGCTGCCCTGCCTGATTGCTATCAGCTTCATAAAGGCTTTAAATGGCCTGCTAAAGGAGCCAGCAGTGGTTTATTTTAAAGTCCTGTGACCACGGGGTCTGGGTCCAAGATTAGTATGTTGCATAACATTATTAAATTGGTCCCAATTATAATTTCAGAGGTGATGGCACTTGACACCTACCCCACTGAGAAAATCAACCTAATTTTTTTTTTTTTTCGTTCCACCAAAGTTCTGATGGATCTCCAGAGGAAATTGTGGAGTTGTCTGAAAATGTGTCCTTGATTCACACTGCCAATGCCCATTTCTTTTCCTCACGCCAGGTCTTATGTTCAGATGACTTTAAAATTTTATGTACTACCCCACCCAGTCTGGACACATGGTTCATGCTGTGACCAATATAAAATTGGTTTCTTGGTGGAATTGTTGCCAAAAGAAATGTTCAGAGGCATCAAGTTGAAGAGGTTCTCGTTATATACCATAAGGTGGATCTGGATATGCAGTTGCTTGTCCAAATGTCAGTCATAAATAACGATGGCAATTTGAGTTGATCTGAAAAATTTAAAAATATTAAACAGAACAGCTGTGATTTAAAAAATTTGCTAAAAGATATAGGCACCAAAACTCCCTTTTATTGGCAAGAGGGAGATTTTTTATTTCTCCACTACCTGACAAAAGCAGCATGTCAAAATTTATTGTGACCACACTTGCTTGAGAAATGTTTCATGGGCATTTTTCTTCACACAATGCTTCATAGTGTCAGCAGTAACATTTAGGAGAAGCAATGTGTAACATTTAAAAACAATCTTTCTGTCAAATAGCTGAATTCTCTTGGTCTTGTAGTATTCCAAGGACGAGTTAACTCAGAGCTGTCTGTCCATCACCCAATGGTGGGAATTTGAGTACAATACCCTGACCAGCAAGTCACATGTGATATAAGGAATTTCTGCATAATACTGTATTCATTTAAGTGCCCCTATGTGCAACATTAAAGATGCATTAACTGATTTAAAATAATCAAGCCAAAGATGCATATAAAAATAACTGCACCAAATGGAATTTCTACCCTTTAGTGTGCAGTTCCGTGTATTACAATAGTGTAATAATAGAATTCCCCTTCTGAGTATACTTTTGAATTTGAGAATTTATTTTGAATATTTTATTTATATTTTTTAAAGCCAAACATGCAATCAACAAGAAAATAAATATTTCAAATACAGAACAGAGCTAGTGATCTTTGATACATCATGTCTACAATCCCTCATCCCACGCTCCCAAAGAAAGGACAAAAAGAGAGAATTAGTAAAGAAAGAAATCCCGCGGAAGAGAGAGAGAAAAATTGTCGCAGATCTGTCGTCTACTCCACAGGCTTCAAATTTCCATGACTGACCTAGATCTTGAGGGTGGGGGGGGGGGGGGTAGGGGTGGGGCGCAGCTAAAGATTTGCACCCACGTTCTTTAAATATGGCCGCCATATGTTTAAAGCCATGCCACATTCCGATGAGTTATACCTAAATGTGAATCAGACTTCCAAGTAATGAAGTAATGATGTTAATCCTTCCAATTGATTACTACTTTGTCATCTGAATCTTGACGACGGGGACAGAGGAGAACTTTTCACCCTGTACCGCCTCAAACCAGCACACTTTGACTTGTCGGTCCCAGAAATGGTCTTACCTCCAGTACGTAGAGGTCAACCACTGAAGCAGTAGACCTCACCCATGAGGCATAGTGAGACCATAGACATCTGTTCTGGATGGGGAGGGGGGGGGAATTGTGTGGCAATACATATAATTGCAGTGGTGTATGGGTCCCGCTTGTCATGAGTGGTCAATGGAGCAGCCGTGGCAAAGATGGCATCATGGATCCTTCTCTTCTGGTACAAACCGGAAGTACACGTACACGCTTACATCAGTGTGACACGAGTTCCAGTATGCGAGGGGTGGGTTCCGGATGGCCTTAAATACTGCAGCACAAACTTCAAAGTAAATCAGTTGTCCTTAATGAGTTCACAGCCTGCTGTCTTAGTTCTTTTTTGGTGCGCTCACTCACAACCCACAACAGGTGACAAATGTCATCTGTACTGCCGAATGATCATCTTTTAAGTTTGGAAGTTATAAACCTCCCACCTCATAGTTCCATGTTATTTTTTTTCTATAGAGACTAGTCAGTTTACTTTTTCAAAGAAACATTTTGATATTTACTTAAATCCTGAAAAAACCTCAGAGGCAATGGTATGGGCAGTGTCTGAAAGAAATATTGTACTCTTGGAAATATATTCATTTTTACACTATTGTCTCCACCAACTAGCATAATTGGCAGAGCCATCCACCTGTTCAAATCTTCAACATTTTTAGGCAAGGGGAGATAATTTAATTTATGTAAATTCTCTAAATTGTTATCTAATCTATTCTCTAAATATTTTAGCCCATTTAGCAGCCACTTAAATTGAGTGCTTCTTTGACATTGGCTATAATCCCCACCCGTAAGCGGCATAATTTTGCTTTTATTCTAATTTATTTTATAACCTGAGACTTTTCCATAATCTTCCAGTTTTGAGTACAATTTTTGTAAAGAAGTTGCTGGTTCTGTCAAATATATCAATACATCCTCTGCAAATAAATTAATCTTATACTTCTTCTGGTTGACCCTGAATCCTTTAATGTCTGGATCTTGCCAAATTGCTTCCACCAACGATTCTATAGCCAAAATAAAAGAGCAGGAGATAATTAACATCCTTGTTTACTAGATCTGGTGAATGGAAATGCTGGAGAAATTTGTCCATTAGGCACAACCTTGGCTTAATGTCCTAATCTAATTCAAAAAAATTTCCCCTAGTCCAAATCTTTCCCGCACTTTAAATTAAAAAAAATCTCATTCCAATCTATCAAATATTTTGTTTTTCTGCATCCAGGGCCACACCTACATTCAAATCAGTCTCATTTGAGCCAGATGGATTATGCTAAGTAACTTTCTTACATTATCAGCAGACTGTTTTACACAAAGCCTGTTTTATCAATATTTATTAATTTCAGCAGAATTTGAAAATCTTAAACAAAGGATAATGATATGATCTCAAATTTATTATCATATGATGTACATTGTGTAATGCATATATGAATTGAAATTATTATTTGCTGGCAAACAGGTACTTTGTGGAAAAAATGACAATAATAAACAATAAATTTTTAAAAATGGATAACAAATATTCATCATTACCACAGTGCAAGAAAAGGGGTAGCAGTACAATAGTGAAGACAGAGGTAAAACACAAAAGTTCACAGACCTTGTTGTTGATGTAAAAACACAATACTGGAGAAACTCAGCAGCTAACCCTGGACCTGGCTGCCTATCCAATGGAGCTCCCAACATATTGCCTGCCAGCTCCAACCCTGGCACCACCCACTACCCACCAGAGCTCCCAATGTGCTGGCCACCAACTCCAAACCTAACCCCAGCCACCTACTCACTAGAGTTCCCAAGGCATTGGTCACCAACTCCAACCATGGCCTAACAGAACTCCTGATGTCTCAGCCACTTGTATTTTTTAAAATTATTTTTATGAACACTTTGACCTGCTGAGTTTCTTCAGCATAGTGTTTTTATAATAGTGCAGACACTTCTTTTATGGTTGCAGAGCTCGTTGAAAGAACCAAAGGCTTGTTGATCCAAACCAAGGCTTTTATTAGCAAAAGACAGGAGCTCTTCACAGGTGGCTGACCAGTCCGGAATGATCCGACCTGGCTAGGGACACAACCCTTTAAGGCCCAGACAGTAGGTGTGGCTAAGCTCTCATTACACTCTAAATACTGTAACTATATACATTGGTGATAGGTCTGTACTATCACATTCACCCCTTTTTGGAGAACTGACCCTGGGGTGGATGGGCTGAAAAGGGAGAAGGGAAGGAAAAAAAATGAGGGATAGAATGAATGGAAGGGGTATGTTAAGGACTGTAGCGGTCAGGGGGTCTGACCATCTGGCGTCACCGCCGTGGTGCCGGGATTGGGGTCGCTGGAGTGGTGTCGCCAGCGGACTCGTCGGGTGCGACCGCTCCTTCACTCAATTCTCCAGCTGTGTTGTCGGCAGGGTGGCCTGGGTCGTTGGGGTGCTGTTGGTCTTTCTGTTCTGGCACGGGGCTTGGGGAATAAAGAGTTGGGGAAGGTTGGGTTGGGTGGGTTGCTGGGCCTACCGCGTCCTGAGCTAGGTCCCGCACTGAAACAGTGTCCTCCCGCCCGTCTGGGAACTCAACGTAGACGTAATGCGGGTTCGCGTGGAGTAGAGTCACTCGGTCAACCAAGGGGTCGTTCTTTGAATGCCGGACATGGCGTCGCAAAAGGACAGGGCCAGGGATGGTGAACCATGCCGTTACAGTGGTTCCTCATTCGGATTTCCTCAGGAAAAGGAACATCCTTTCGTGGGGGGTGGCATTTGTTGTGGTACATTGGAGGGAGCGGATGGAGTGTAAGGCACTAGTGAGAACCTCCTGCCAGTGAGAGGTGGGGAGACCTTTAGACCAGAGAGCCAGTGTAACCGCTCTCCAGGTGGTGGCATTCTCCCTCTCGACCTGGCCATTACCGCATGGGTTATAGCGGATGGCAGTCTCTTCAATCTGAGGCGCCTGCAAGCTCACACCAAGACACAAGAGAAACTTGTCCGTGAACTACTCTTTGCAGATGATGCCGCTTTAGTTGCCCATTCAGAGCCAGCTCTTCAGCGCTTGACGTCCTGCTTTGCGGAAACTGCCAAAATGTTTGGCCTGGAAGTCAGCCTGAAGAAAACTGAGGTCCTCCATCAGCCAGCTCCCCACCATGACTACCAGCCCCCCCACATCTCCATCGGGCACACAAAACTCAAAACGGTCAACCAGTTTACCTATCTCGGCTGCACCATTTCATCAGATGCAAGGATCGACAATGAGATAGACAACAGACTCGCCAAGGCAAATAGCGCCTTTGGAAGACTACACAAAAGAGTCTGGAAAAACAACCAACTGAAAAACCTCACAAAGATAAGCGTATACAGAGCCGTTGTCATACCCACACTCCTGTTCGGCTCCGAATCATGGGTCCTCTACCGGCACCACCTACGGCTCCTAGAACGCTTCCACCAGCGTTGTCTCCGCTCCATCCTCAACATCCATTGGAGCGCTCACACCCCTAACGTCGAGGTACTCGAGATGGCAGAGGTCGACAGCATCGAGTCCACGCTGCTGAAGATCCAGCTGCGCTGGATGGGTCACGTCTCCAGAATGGAGGACCATCGCCTTCCCAAGATCGTATTATATGGCGAGCTCTCCACTGGATCGTATTATATGGCGAGCTCTCCACTGGCCACCGTGACAGAGGTGCACCAAAGAAAAGGTACAAGGACTGCCTAAAGAAATCTCTTGGTGCCTGCCACATTGATCACCGCCAGTGGGCTGATAACGCCTCAAACCGTGCATCTTGGCGCCTCACAGTTTGGCGGGCAGCAGCCTCCTTTGAAGAAGACCGCAGAGCCCACCTCACTGACAAAAGGCAAAGGAGGAAAAACCCAACACCCAACCCCAACCAACCAATTTTCCCTTGCAACCGCTGCAATCGTGTCTGCCTGTCCCGCATCGGACTGGTCAGCCACAAACGAGCCTGCAGCTGACGTGGACTTTTTACCCCCTCCATAAATCTTCGTCCGCGAAGCCAAGCCAAAGATAGCTGGTGGTCCTGCTTGAAGCGATACCACACTCCAGAAGGTACTGTTTCAGCTCTGCGCTCATGAATGAGGACCCCTTATCACTGTGGATGGAATTGGGGTACCCAAAAAGGGCGAAGATACTGTGAAGGGCCTGTATCACTAAGGTGGCGGTGGTATCTGGGCAGGGCACAGCGAACGGGAAGCAGGAGTACTCGTCGATGGCCGTAAGGATGTAGTTATTATGGTTGGTCGACGGTAGGGGCCCCTTAAAGTCTACGCTAAGACGCTCGAAGGGGCAGGTGGCTTTGATAACGTGGGAGTTCACGGGATGGAAGAAGTGGGGCTTGCATTCAGCGCACACCGAACAGGCTCGGGTCGTGGAGCGAATCTCCTCAACTGTGTAGGGTAGGTTGCGTGCCTTCACAAAGTGGGCAAACCTAGTGACCCCTGGATGTTCTCGTAGACTCTCAAGGACACCATAGACAGCAATGCTGTTAGATGCTGGTTATCCTCCTCCACCTCAATGAGCCTTAGGAAGTTTTCAAAGTTCAACAGCCAGAACTTAAAGGCTTTGAAGGCTGTAGCTGACTGTGGGTCGATGTCAAGTTTTTCTGGCCGAGTCAGACACTCCATCCCGTTTTAAAAAAATCTTTTTGCTAATAAAATTGTAGAGCTCGTCGAAAGAACCAAAGACTTGTTGATCCAAACCAAGGCTTTTATTAGCAAAAGACAGGAGCTCTTCACAGGTGGCCGACCAGTCCGGAATGATCCGACCTGGCTAGGGACACAACCCTTTAAGGCCCAGACAGTAGGTGTGGCTAAGCTCTCAGCCAATCGCTGTAAGCACAGTCATTACACTCTAGATACTGTAACTATATACATTGGTGATAGGTCTGTACTATCACAATGGTGTCCCCGATAAATGTAACAATGGGAATTTCGAGAGCCCAATAGCCATTGGAAATAAACTATACTAAAACGTAGGAGTCTTCAGGTTCGGTACCTTCTGCCTAAAGGGAGTAATGAGAAGAGGTTGTAACCAGGGTTACAGACAGATGTCTTGAATGGTTTGGAAGTCAGTGCCTGTAATGGATCTGGCTGTATATTCTTCCTTCTGCAACCAAGGCTGTGATGCAAACAGTTAGTATATTTTCTACAGGGTATCTTCAGAAGCTTTAAAGATTATTTGAGGACATATCAAATCTAAGAATATACACATCTAAGAAAGTAAAGGTGTCGATGCACTTTCTTCACGATTGCCTTAATGTGCTGGCTCCAGGAGAAATCTTCTGAAATATGCATTCCCAGGAACTTGAAGGTACTGACATTCACTATCTTGGTCTCAATGGCACAGACAGGTTTGTGGTCCTTCAGTCTCCATTTCATAGAATCAACAGTATGATCCTTGGATTTGAACATGTTAAGAGCAAGGATGGTGTTCTGGCACCACCTGACCAGGTTCTTGGTCTCCATACATCTTTCTTCTTTATGAATGCATTGTCATGCTGCTTACCTTTAGAATGTTCAAAAATACTTAACCTGATCAAGGTGTTGATTTTAAAATAGACAAATGCTATAATTGCAGAGCTGGATAGATGGAAGAAAAGCTGGAGGGTCTCAATGGTTCAGAGAGCATCAGGGATAGAAGTAATCAACATTTTGGATTAGAACCCTTTCTCAAGTCAAAATACTAACTCACTTTTTTTTCTCCATGCTTTTTTTTCCAGCTTCTCATTGAATTAAAAAATAGTTGATGATGATGGTGGGGGCAGAGAACAGTAATGACCATTTTGTCTCAACAAGGACAGCAGACTCTGAATATCAAGGGATATAGTTCTCTGCAAATGGAACAACTAAAGCATAATTGCAAGAGTCCACATGACACCAGTTAGTCCAGGATTCATCTGACATGACATTAAGGTGAAATTTCATCAGGGTACAATGGGTACAGAAAGTAGGTGCCATTCACCTACTCATGTTAATAGTTTTAATTACAACCAATCTTCCTCTGTTAGCTCTCTGAAGGGGTAGAGGAGAGAGGTGAAATTGAAACAAAGATTTATTTACCACGGTTTCATCTGAGCAATGTGATTGATAATTTTACAGAAACTCAAATGATCCAGGCATCAAATTATATACACTGGTAAATCACAAAATTCTGTAGAATTAAAAAGCACAAAATACTCAGCATGTTAAAGTGTGTTCAACGTTTCAGGCTTGAGCCCTTCATCAAAGTATCAAATTATACACACTCATCTGCTAAGATGACAAACAACTTTTACAGTTTAACTTAATCACTTATTGAAGTGAACTACTTTGAATTTCATTCAAACCATCTTTTGAACTCTGGATTGGAATACTGATTTGGAGACAGGCATGCAAAATCTTTCAATCTCCGAGCTTGTGATATCAACAAAGTTTTTAAAAAGTTTTAAAAGTAACACAAAATGGGATTGCTTAATTCTCTTGCAGATATAAGAAACAATTAATACTTTATTTATAAAAGTAAAAAAGCATACCAAATATTTGCAAATACATTGTTCAGACAGAATAGCATTATGTAATTTGAAAATATTTCCACTCACATTGAATGTCTAATGCATTCTTAAAATATGATGATTTTTTTTACTACTGTACTGCCATCAAGTGGCACCACTACATCAATGCTGTAGATCATACTTAGCAGGATACTTTCATCTTATTAGTTTCCCTGTGTAGAATTGATGTGGCAGGACAGAAAGTCAAGCGAAATTAATAACTACTTACCCCACAACTCAGATGTTGTCTGTAGCTCCTTTTCATTCTGTTTGTTTCCTTTTTTTTGTTGTAACCTCAAGCAGGCTCTTGAAACACCCCATATAACTCTTACCATAACACTCCTTTAAAACCTCCACACTCATTTTTGCACAATGGCCAAATATAAATTTCTATAATTGATTCATTTATTTTCTTCTTCCTATCACATTTATTATCTTTTTTTCCTCTTCATGTGTGCTAATTATACTTACATTCTTAATAACATGTTTTATGTACCTGGGAAACTGCAGCAAGGAAGATGCACATTGTCATATTCATAAGTACAATATATAAATGCAATCAACTCTTTATTCACACCTGGAGATGGCACAGTATGATAATATTTCCTCTCGTAAGATACATGAGGCTAAAAGCCATGACTGAAATACATACAGGCCTCCTCTTAAGAAAACAAGCAGTCTTACTGCCTTTTTACCAATACAGATTCAATCATAATTGGACTATGAAATAATGTTTGCACTCAATAATTTCAGTTCCGTCTGTAAGAATTTCAGTACAAAATAGAGCAGTGTGACATGGCATTATTTAAATATTAATGCTTGAACAGAAACATCTCATTCCTGCAGCATCTAGAATACCATAATCCTTATTTAGCACTGCAGTACAACAACTCTATTTCACTCCAGCTCCTTTGTGAATTGAAGAAATAAAAACCAATTGTTCTGAAAATATACAAGTCAATTAAAGTGCAATAAAGTTTGCCTGAGATGGACAAGTAATATTTAACATCCCAGTTAACATTTTTAAAATTCAGAATTCAATATACTTAATAACAAAGAGATATACCATTTTGGTAGTTCATTTATAAATATTTTAAGAGCAGTGTTTATCAAGTATATAACAAGTTACAACATGAAATTAAAAGGTTAGAAATGTGTCATTCTCATGCAACTGCAGATTTCCTGATGTAGCACTAATTATTATGAAGGCAGAGCAGTTTAGTTAATAAACATGTGTTAATTCTTGATAGCAGCATTATTAGTGTTGCCTTACTCTAGATTATATTTTCATTCTGCCACAGCAGCGCAGCCACGATAAGCTACCCACCATGATTACAAATAGGTTTGAGGCATAAATTAAGAGTTTAAATTATCACTTCCCTTCCCTGGTAATA
This sequence comes from Narcine bancroftii, assembly GCF_036971445.1. NCBI lineage: Eukaryota > Metazoa > Chordata > Chondrichthyes > Torpediniformes > Narcinidae > Narcine > Narcine bancroftii. The sequence continues at coordinate 152,326,053 of NC_091471.1, forward strand.
AGAAACTCCCCTTGCAGCTATTCAGAGTGGATGTGAGAGCACTGCTATTACTTTCTTTTTCCACTTCAGTCTCTTTTTTTTTCCCCCTGCCCAGCTAAAAGGCATTGAATCATTACCAGTGCAGCAATTTGGAGGTTTGTGGGCGGGGGGGGGGGGGGGGGGGGGGGTTGGGGGTGGGAGGGGGAGGTGAGTGTGATTGAGGTGGTATCAATTTAATGATTGGCACCGGCGCCGTAGGAGTGAAATAATTATTGCAAAACGGTAAACTGAGCTAACAACTAGGATGTGGAGGGATTTGGAATGGGGAGAGCTTCAATATATTAAAAGGGAAAGTGAATTTGAAATAAAGGGTAGTGGCTTCATGGTAACAGATTGAGCTAAAATAGGTTTTAGATTATGACCTGCAGATAACCATCTATAGCCCATTGGACCAATCTTGCTTGGGTCAGCAATCAGCAGTGTATTTCTTAGAATTTATCTGATCAGCCTCAACCCATAGTAACTATATGTTATACAACGTGGTGCTGGTCTCAACAAACCTGGTCATCCATCCAAGGCACGTGTGTGGGCAACATATTGTTACAACTGCTAGAGTTGCTCTTTCACAGCTCCCTTGACCTGTGCTCAATCCTGACTGGAGCTGGCAGCGCCTCAAGCATCTGGTGATAGAACGCATCAAAGCACACCTCAGATTTTTCAGATTTCGGATTTAATGGCAGAGTACATACATGACATACCCTGAGATACCTTTATACTGTGAGCGTGGCAAAATTACCACTAATTGGTAGTGCAAAAAAAAATACACCCAACGAAAACATGCAAACAATCAAAAGTACAATTAGCAGATCACAGGGAGAGTAAAGAAAATCAATAAAATGCACAAATAAGAGTCTTTAAATTAGTCCCTGTTTGAGTTTGTTGTTGAGGAGTCTGATAGCAGAGTAGCAAGCTGTTCCTGAACCTGGTGCTGTGAGTTTTGAGGCACTTATACCTCCTTCCTGATGATAGCAGCAAGAACAGCATGTGTGCTGGGTGGTGTTGCTCTTTGACAATTGCTGCCGTCCAACAGCAGCATTCCCTGTAGATGTACTCAATAGTGGGGTGGGTTTTGTCTGTGATGTCCTGGGATATGTCCATTACCTTTTGGAGGGATTTACACTCAGGAACATTGGTGTTCTCATACCAGACCATGATGCAGCTGGTCAGCACACTTTCCACCACAACTCTTTAGAAATTTGCCAGGGTTTTTGATGTCATACCAAACCTCCACAACTTCTGACATGCTTTCTTCATGATGCCATTGCTGTGTTGGGTCCAGGAAAGATCATCTGAAATAATGACTCCCAAGAACTTAAATGTGCTTACCCACTCCACCTTCGATCCCCCAATAATCACTAGATTATATATCTCTGGTTTCCTTTCCTGAAGTCAACAACCATCTCCTTAGTTTCAGCCAGAAACCCAAGACCCATTTCACCTTCGGAAGAAATTGTTCCACAGATGATGCTGTAACCTTGACCCTTCATTCTATCCTGACTCATCTGGAGAACAACACCTCATATGTCATCCACTTCAGCTTGACATTTATTACAATCATTCCCTAAAGGCTGGTGGAGAAGCTGAGCTCACTAGGACTCCACATTTCTCTCTATAACTAGATTCTGGACTTCCCAAAAGAAAGACCAAAGTCCGTCTGGGTCGGTAGTAGAACGTTGAGTACGACCACGCTGAGCACTGGTGCAACTCAAGGCTGTATGTTCAGCCCTCTCCTGCTCACTCTACTGACTTACGACTGCATCACCAGATCCAGCTCCAACAGTGTCATCAAGTTTGCAGATGACAACAGTCGTTGGCCTCATCAGCAACAACGATGAGTCGCACTTCAGATGTGAATAATATCTTGATATGGTGTAAGAATAATGCCCTGAGCCTTAATGTGGACAAGATGAAGGAGATGATCGTGCACTTCAGGAGGACCAGGAATGGCCACCCTCCAGTACATATCAACAATTCTAGAGTGTAGAGAGTGGAGAGCACCAAGTTCCTTGGAGTTCACTTACTAGTGACATATTGTAGACATTCAACATCTCCTCACTTGTCAGGAAGATGCATCAGCATTCATGACTGAAATGAGCAAGGCTACTGGCCACCATTATGTCAACCTTCTAAAGGAGCTCTATTGAGTGTCCTGTCTGGCTGCATTACAGTCTGGTGTAGTTGCTGCAGAGAAATGGATATTGGAGGTCAAAACACAGGACCATAAGAAAGGCAAAAAGGATCACTGGAGTCACCCTCCTCCCTTTCAACTTGATTTTCCAGGATCGTTGTCTCAATAGGGTGCACAAAATCATTGAGGACTCCTTCCACCCCACACATAGCACCTTTCAGCTGTTCCCATTGGGAAAGAGATACAGGAGTATGAGAGCCAGCACCACCAGGCTGAAGAACAGCTTCTTCCCATGGGCAGAAAGGATGCTGAATGACCAAAGAGACTGTTCACACTAACCCTCTAAGACTCTCAGATTTATGAAATTTATTTATTTATTTATATGAATACTTGTCCTGCACATATATTGTCTGTCTTTGTTATGTCTGGTTGCTTGTCTGTGTGCTTTGTGCCAAGAATCAAAGAACAGTGTACAAGTGTAACCTGATGAAACAATCAGATGACAATAATCTTAACTCGAGTTGAATGCAGAGTTTGCACATTCTCCCTGTGATTTCATTGATTTCTGACAAGTTGCTTTTTTTCCCCCTCATATCTTACAGAGTTATAGGTTGGTTGGTTAAATCACAATTGTAAACTGCCCTTGGTGTGTTGGTGAACAGGAGGATCTGGGGGACTAATGGGAATGTGTGGAGAGTAAGTTAACTGTAAATATTACTGGGGTTCTAGTGGTCTATGTGCCAGCACAGACATGATATGAAATAAAATACAAATTATGCAATTAAACAACAAAGTCTGCAAGTGCTGTGATTGAGTGAAATGGAGAAACTCAGCAGGCTGTACAACATTCATAGGAAATAAAGGTTAATCAACATTTTGGGGCATGGACCCTTCATCAGGTTCAAGCAAAAACAGGTATGTACCTAAATTAAAAGATGGGGAGTAGAGAGGCAAAGGAGAAACACAGGTTAACAGGTAAGAGGTGGATACAGGTGAAAGGGCAAAAGAGAAAAAAAGTTGTGAGGTGATAGGAGAGAGGGCCAAGGGAAGCTCTTTAATAGAAGGAAGGAGTTGAAGAGCCAAAGGAGGCAAATGGTCGGAAAAGAGAGAAACTCAGGGGAGAGTTAACAGAAATTGGAGAAGTCAATGAGAATGCCAACTAGATGAAAAGTGCCAATGAAATACAAGGTTTTGTCCTTCCAATTTGCATGTAGCCCCAGTTTGGCAGTACATGAGATGATGGATTGACATGCCAGCATGGTAATAGTGTGTGCAATTGAAGTGAGTGTCTACTGGGAGGTCCTTGTTGTTACTGTGGACAGAGTGAATGTGCTCAATGAAACAATATCCCAGTCTGTGTCCACATTGCCATATTTATATTGTTACAGAATAAATTAATAAAATTATGATAAAATACATCTTAAAGGGGTAAGATTGTGAGGTTTAGTTATCAGGTCTCATTTCACAAATATCTAATTTGCCATACAAGGGTAGACTTTGGGTCTACAGTTAGCTTTACAGAGACAATGAGAAGTGATTGTTTCACAAGTAGGTGTTAATGGACCAACATATCTGAACAGTGTCCAGGCTCAAAAACTGAAAAAACCTTTGGCTGCTAGTCTGGTTGAAGTTTGTTGTCCTAAGAGGGGCCATGTGGTTTTGCAAACAGAGAGAAAACATCCATTGTTTGGGAGAGTATTCTGTAGTAGTTTGTGGTGAAGGCTGCAAGTTAGCAGATCTGCTGCATGAGCCCGTTTCAAAATGGATTTTGTGTTCTGAGTTCAGCCTATTCTAATTCTCTGTATTCAATTGCAGAGATTATGGCTAGATATTGTGTTTATCCTGGAATAGGGAGAAAGGAGAACTCCTTGGGATAATCTGAAAGAAGTTATCTTTTGGAAAAACCCAAGATGGGAAAAGTTTCTTCAGTAAGACACTTCAGTTGCTGATTGAAGGAGATCAGTTTATGTGTTCAATGAACAACAAGTATCTCTCTGAGATCAACAAAGACCTTCCTGAGAGGTAACAACAAGTTAAAGCACCAGAGCCTGGTGAATATCATATTTGTTCAAATCTGTGCACAGTATGGAAGAATGTCTAATACCAGTGAACTTGAAGAAGTGAAAAGTGAATGATTGGACAGTGAAAAAAATGTTCCTCAACACAAACATTACATACACATGAGCTTAGAATTAAAAAGGGAGTCAAGTTAGGTTAAGTTAATAGTAATAAATTAAATATTGATCTTATTATTCTGTGTATAGAAAATAAAACCAATTTTATTTAAGTAGCCATTGTCTTGGATAATTTCTGTGGCTCCTGGTTTTTTAATCCTTTGGGCTTATAACAACATTTACATGGATGCCAAGATTAAATTGAAGAGTCGGCCCTTATGTCTATTCTATATACTATTAACACAGATGAAGTAATTCCAACTCAATGCCCACAGAAATTCACACCTTATTCCACTGCTGCTTTCGGATTGGAAAGAATATCTTAAGTGTTGAGATTTTTGCTCACAAATTCAAGCCCTCTGGCTATTGATAAAACAACAAAAGAAATCCCGAACTGAGAAAGAGTAAGAGAAATGGATGTTCAAACTGCATATCAACTTTCAACACCACTGCAATGCCCAACTGAGCAAAATGAATAAGTTGAAATTTCAAACTGCCATCTTCTTTAGTGCAATCTAAAGCCAAAGCAAAATACAAGTTTTTTTAATATATATATATATATAAACAGGGATAACTCACACGTTTCTAACTAGAAACGGCTGATTGACTTTCACACAATGGAATCGCTGTCATTTTTATAACCTGGCTAACCTGAACTTTACCTGATATAATTGGAACATTATGGTTGGGAATGTTGGCATTTGGATAATTTTGCTCACATCCAAGAATTTATTTTGACAAGCATCCTCGGCAATACAAAAAAAACTTTGATATGGTTGATATTGCTGCTAATGTTCCATGCTATCCCCAATCTGCATCACCATTAGGAAATAAATAGGTACAAAAGCATCATACAGATGGAGATTTGCAATCACCTATTCAATGCCACCGGCCAAAACCAGTGTCACATCTTTAAAAGTCTTGCCCTGGAGATTTCTTTTTTCTGAATTGTAACTATATATTGCTTTCCGTTAATGATCTCTTTTCACCAAATAGGGCTCACGTGAATTCTTGGGAACACATGGCTTTCTGATTTTTTTTTTTTTTTTTTTTAAAGGGGAGAAGATGCATTCAGGTTAGCCCAATGCAAAAGCTCACAAACTACTCGTCTGTCTACCTTGATAGGCATGTCCAACATAAGCAACAACAAAAAAAAGTAATCTGCTGGAGGAGCTCAACCTGTGGAACTGCATCACTTGGAGAATGATCAACATTTCTGGCCTGAGACCTTCATCAAAACCTACCCCATCTGTCAAGGGTTTGGTTCACACATTGGTCTCATCAGTCACCTCAGAATCAGAGGACCGGAGTGGAAGCAAGTCATTCTAAATCCCAAGGGACAGCCGAAGATGATGTAATGGCAGCACACTCATGCAGCATGGAATACTTTGGGAAATGGATTCGCTGAACCTCAAATCTGTGGAGGTCCTTTTAAGGTGTACAAAATATTGAGGCAAAGAATTGCTATATTCATTATAAGATGACCAATATGATACCTAAACTGATAGCAATATAGTACTACTGTTGAATTGGAAATGCAGTTGCACATCACAAATTATTCACCTCATGTAGATTTCAAAATGCCAGAAGATGAAAGAAGAGAAATTCTGATCACATGATCCAGCCAAAAAGTAATATGCAATTGAAAGAGCTTTACTTGTTTTTGTAAATAGAGGGTAAATGAAGCTACTGATCTCAACAATTTTCCAGATTTTTATTGATTATAATTGGGGAATGCTGAATTCTCTGACAATGCAAGTTATCCTTATTGATAATTCCGCACTGCAGCCTTAGGTATTGACATAACTTTTCCATGAGGTTCATATAGCTTTATATCCAACAAAAAAACCCACATTGGACGTGATGATCAGAAATCATGGCATAAGAGTGAAGTTACTTGTTCCAGCTTCAGAAACTCTACTTCCCATCTCTAAAGTAGATGAAAACTGTATGTAGTGAGAATACTTGCTACATTTTGGTACATACACAAGGAGATAACTGGTTCTTGATCAGACTAATGATTTCTCCTCACTCTTTCGGATCGCTTCCTTTTGTAGAAATATATCATTAAATACAAATTACATCAAATCTAACTTAAAAATGAAATAGCATGCTCAATATGCAAACTAGGCCAGAAAGGGAGTTAGGTTTCGTAATTGTAAGAATCAAATCAGTGACACCAAAATACTTTTTAAAAAATCTGGGGAAACATGATTAACCAAGTAGCAAAATTTAGCTTCATACCAGAAGATAATGTCTCAATAGAGCAGTAAGTTGCTTTCACAAATAGTTTTTTTATTTAAAATGAGAACAGTTCACCGCTAATACAGCAGAATATCCCTAGGCCATCCCTACTAAAAAAAATTCTTAATAAGTTACATGATGAGATATTGGTTAGCTGTTGAAAAACTTGGTTAGGATAATGGATTGAAAGAAGGTGAAAGGGGCAGGTAAGAAGATCAGAGTCTTGGGCTTAACAATTAAAAAACAGTGGTGTTGATCGGGAAATGATTAAATTCCGGGATGATCAAATGACCAGAATTAAAGGTGTTCAGATAACAGACATTGTAGATGAACAGGTAGAAGGGTCATGGGAATATATGATTGGAAACAAGCCATTGGCCCAATTTATGTTAAATTGTATCTTTATGTATACATGTGATTATATTCTGGATATTATGTGTGTGTGCCATGGATCTGGAGAAATGATGATATTGAACAAATTTGAGACCAGCCGACAATCAATCTTCCATTGGCACTGACCCCATTTTATTCTTCCGACATTTTCAATGATACTTTCTCGACTCTTACCCTGCACCTGCAACACAAGGGGCTGTATTTATTTTAAGTTTATTTATTATCCGATTCCACAAGTACAACCTCATGAACCAATGCTCTCTGGGCGTCAGTGTAAAACACACTTACAAATATTACACACATACAGCAAACAATACATATGCACTGTTCACATTATACAAACATTGAAATAAATAAATATTTCTGTTATAGTCCTATGGATTGACATCTGATCCAATGCTATACAGCAATTTGTAGCATGAATAAAAACTCTCACAGCTCAAAGGAGAACATGCACTTTTATTAGCTTGTAACTGAGGGCAGGATCATGCAGTGGTCTTCAGAAGGGCTAAGGGTTTAAGCAGGAAATCAGATTTAAATATGGGTAGATGGGGGCAGAGCCAGCCACCAGTACAACAGACCACCAGTTCACTGCACAACTGTACCACACTGTGATGCAGCTGCCAGGATACTCTCGATAGAGCTCCTGTGAAAGTTGACAGGATGATTACCAGGACCCTTGCCTGCCACAATCTCCTAAGGAAGTGCCATTGCTTTTAAGCCTTCCTGACAAGTGAGGAGATGTTTTGGGTTCAGGATTGGTCACTCCTTATGTGGACTCTGGTGAATTTGGTGCTCTCTGCTACCAAACTAATAGGGGTCATCCCAGACCTTCTGAAGTCCACAGTCATCTTTGTCTTGTCTACTTTGAAACTCAGGTTGTAATTTAAACTGGAAAATTATCATACCAACATATCTTTGGGAGGAAACCCATGCAGTTATAAGAAAAATGTGCAAAATCTATACAGTCAGGATTGAACCCTGATCTCTTGACGCTTTGAGACAGCAACTCTACTCACAGTACCTCAATGTGATGCTTTGAGGATGTGAAGAAATGTTATGAAATTAAAGAGCAATCTGCTACAACTGAATACCCATAAATTGTTTCATGCTTTAACCAGCAAAACTTAAGATGAGGAGCAGAGCCAAAAGAGAATCAGATCTCCTGATTGAGTAGGTGCCATGGGCACATCACTGATTTTTCTCCTTCACTTGCCAAGGACAAAATGAATCTGCCCCAGAGTCAGAATCTCAGAGGGTTACTTGAAGACAATCCTGTTGCCACACTAACAGAGAAGATACTTTGCAACTTTTGGTCTGAAAACCTCTTTTGACACTTCTGGTTTTGAAAATGAAGTTCAGCTTGTCTGGTGCACAGAAAATTTTAGTGAACTGCTTAAACATTCAAAGGATTATTTTTTCTGCAACAACGTGGTAAATAGAACCATTGAAGCATAGAACACTATGGCACAGAAAACAGGCTGTTTGGCCCATCTAGTCTGTGCTGAAGCATCATTCTGCTAGTCCCATTGAGCTGTATACAGTCCTTAACCCTCCTGAACTCTCCCATCCATGTATCTATCCAATTTATTCTTAAAACTTAAGAGCAAGCCTACATTTACCACATCAGATGGTAGCTCACTCCACACTCTCACTATGCTCCTACTATCACAACTTTCCATTTCTTACATTGATCTGCTATTGCTCTACAGATTTGCTCCTCCAAATCTCTCTATTGTGCAGTCCATAAATCAATCCTATCAATATGGTCACACCTTTCCCATTCCTCAGCTCCACCTACATAGCCTCTGTAGAAGAGCCCTTTGGGCTGTCGTGTGTAAGCACATCTGATATTTTCCCTGACTAGTAATCCCACTCCTCCTGCTTTCATCCCTCCCACACTATCACATCTGAAACAAATGAACCCTGGAACAATGAGCTGCCAGTCCTGCCCCTCCTGCAATCAAGTCTCACTAAGAGCAATAATATAATAATCCCATGTGCCAATCCACACCCTAAGCTCATCTGCCTTTCTGACAATACTCTTTGCATATACACCCGAAAACATTTCTATCACATTTAAACCTTTGATTTCTGTCCATACATGCAGTCCTCTCAAGACCTCTTTCCTCCTCCCCCTCGTTATCTGCTTTAACACTCTGGTTCCCAGTATCCTGAAAACCTAGTTTAAATGCCCCCAGAACATCACTAGCAAACTCCCCTCCAGTTCTGCTGTAAACCGTCCTGTCAGAACAGTAGGTCCCACCTTCCCTGGAACAGACCCCAATTGTCCAGAAACCCTCCCTATTGCACCATCTATTAAGCCACACATTTAGCTGCATTAACTTCCTATTTCAGGCTTCACTAGTATGTGGCATGGGTATCACTCCTGAGATCACAACCCTGAAGTCCTTGTCCTTCAACAGTGCACCCAACTCCTTAAACACTCTTTGCAGGAACTCATCATTTTAACCCAACATCTCGCTGATCACCCTCCCTCCTGAGAATACCAAGAGCTTGATCCGATATACTGTGGACCCTGGCACCAGAGAGGCAATACATCATCTAGGATTTTCCTTTTCTGCCACAGAACCTCTCATCACTCCCCATAACTATCAAATCCCCTATCACTACTGCCCGCTTCTTCTCCTTCCTTCCCTTCTGAGTTGAGGGTCCAGTCTCAATGCCAGAGACCTGACCACTCCAACTTGTCCCTGATAGGTTATTTCCACCAACAGTATCCAAAATGGTATACTTATTGTTGATGGGAACAGCCACAGGGATGTTCGGCACTCTCTGTCTATTCCTCCTGTCTCCTGACAGTTACCCAGCCATCTGTCTCTTGACTTTTTTTTGGGGAGGGGGGGTGACTGTCTCCCTGAAGCTCCTGTCTATCACTGCCTCTGGCTCCTGAATGTTTCAAAGTTCATCCAGGTCCAGCTCCCAAATTCAGGTTGCCAGGAGCTGGAGTTGGATGCATCTTTTGCAGGTGTAGTCACCAGGTACAATTGTGCTTTCCCAGATTTCCCATGTGCCACACTAGGAACATTCCACTGCTCTAACTGCAGACTCCATTATCTGCTCTTAATTTAATTAAAGGATCTTACCTGTCCTTACTTCACTGGAAGCAGGCTTACCCTCAGCATCTGCTCACCAAAGCCTCAAAGCTCCACTCCTACACTGGGCCACTCACTCACTAGCCACTCCTCTTCAGCTTCCCCTGCTTTCTTTTGTCCATGCCAATTACCTCAAGTACTCACTCCCATAAATCAACACTCTGTTTAACCCTTCAGTTGCCCTCCTTGCTTTTTAAAAAAAAATCCACTCACCTCAGCTGGTTCCCCTCACTCACTGTTCTCCTGAGTTCTTCACTCCTCCTCTTGTTGTGATGGTTCTGAGATCACAATGGCCCAAGACCACTCTCTGTGTCCTTTTTAAAATAATACTTTCAGTCCCTACAGAATTATAACAGTCATTCCTGTGGTAATTTCAGAGGTAAGATGACTCACCCAGTAATGTAACTTCACATATGATAATTGTAGTCTTCAAGGTTTAGAAGCTTCAAACAAACCTTGACTAACTGATTTATTTGCATTCTGATGAAATGGATCAGAGTTTATCCTGAATATTCAAATAGTGACTCACCATCCTTGTCAAAAGAGACCAAGGAGCAAATTGAAACCAATGCTCTGGGAGCCAACTCAGACTAGGTTTAAGCTCTACTTATAAACAGTTGGAATTGGAAAATCCAAACTGATGAGCCCTTTTAGGTGGATTAGCGAGTTTCATCTGAAAAGAATAAAAGATAATTGCATAATCTTCACAGCCTGGAAGAGTCATTTGGAGATTCTAATAGGACCAATTAAAACAATGGTTTTAATTGACCCTATTACCTGACCCCAAGTTCACATTCCACCTTAAACAATCCCTATTCCATAAGAGCTCTGTGATTATTAAGGGATTGCTTAAAGTGATGTGAATGGAAAGAAAAAGTTTGAAAACCACTGTTTCAATCATACCTAATTGACTCATTATGTGCACGGTTTCGTAACTCCAAAGAAAATGCCCAAATGACAATTTTTCTCAAGCAAAATATTTCAGTAACAATTGGGTCCGAGCAGTGGTTCTCAACCTTCCCTTCACTTGCATAGCACCTTAATCACAGAGCACTTCTGGAATAGGATTCCTTAAGGTGGAATATGAGTCTGGGGGGCAGTTTTTAAACCACTGAACTAAAAGGTGACCAGAGATTTGCATGCAGCATTAAAGTTAGCACAGACTCATTGTTCTGAATGGTTTGTTAAATCTGTTCAAATTAAAACAGGCGGTTTTGAATTTAGACTTTTTTTTAAACAGCTAATTTTCATGAAAAAATTATTGGACTATCTGTTGCAAAAATCTTTGTTCTGATCTCTCATGCACAAAGTCGTGGTTGATGAACTTACTCCAAGTAAATGCATTTAAATTTACACACACAGCATCGTAACAGGCCATTCTGGCACACAAGATTATGCACCCTCTGCCAAATAAATAAAAAATAAAAGTCTTCAATTTTCTTAATCATCACAGTTGAAAAATTTCACAAGCAGAGACTAATCCAAATAACAAACATTCTGTTCCAAAAAATTTAATACCATACTTATAAAAAGCATATCAAGACATTTCTTAGTTAGAATACAACAGGTTTAAGCAGTTAACCACCCTCACTGAAATTATGGCAATGTAGTTCAGACAAATGTTTTCTGCTCTGTACAATATTAGTTTGCAGGTTAGCTTCAGAAATAAGGTAATAAGGTGTTCTTTCATTCAGGAGTGACAGACCAGTGTCTTAAAATGGCTTCCTGAGCACTACATAGTGAATGTGGAGGGCATTCCATTTCAAACACTGACAGCCGTACCATGTCTGGGACTGTGAAGATTGAAAATGGCTGGATTCATTCACAGGTCAACATCAACAATATTTGTTACTTAATTGATTTATCTTTATTCCCATTTAGCATGTCCCAAAACCCTTTGCAGCCAAATAAATTTATTGTACTCTAGTCACATTTTTTAACTTTTTTTATTAATTCTCAATTTTTTAATACATCTCATCCACTATTCTTGTCAGGTGTGCAAAATGCATTTAATAGTTCTTCTATCAGTAGCATCAAAATGAAACTACACATAACTAGATAAGACCTTTTCTAACCTCATAACATCCCAGAGTCCCTGATAGCCAAATTTTTGTTGTGTTGCCACTGTTAAAATGACGAAAAATAGGACAGCTACGTTCACATAGCAACTATCCAAAATCAGTGAGGATCACGGAGTTCCCTCTGTGAACTTTTTGAAGGAAGAAGTGAGCACGTCTTCAACTGCTCCACGGTGCGGAGTCTGAATTGGATAATGATCTTGGAGGACTCTGAGGTGAATACCATGGCTTGCTGGCTCTTCATCTCTCAGAGATTTTCTCTCACATCCACCCTTTTTCCATTCGTCCTTCACCACTTACTCGTGCCTTAATAGGAGGAGTTGAGATGCCTGTCCTCTTACCTCTTCCATTCCTATTGTTCAAGGATTCAAACAATCCTTCCAGGTGAAACATTGATGTACTTGGATTTCTGATAAAATTCATGCTGTCCTTATGAAGTGATCTCCTATGCATGGGATAAAGCAAATGCAGATCTAATGACTGCTTTGCATAAAAAGAACATTAATTCCCACTCTGATCTATCTGTCAGTAGCCTCCTGCATTGTTATAATGTCCCAATGTAAACTTGAGGATCAGCCCCTCATCCTTAGTCTGGGCACATTACAGCCTCTTAACTCAAATTCAGCACTTCCACAGAAGGATAAAACCATAGACTTGTAAAGTGAAGATATGAGCCCTTTCAGTTCACCACGTTCAGGAATCCATGATTCTTATTTCTGCTAATTGCATTTGCCCATATCCCTCAACTCCTTTCTAGGTACATTTCCAAATGCCTCTTATACATTCTAATAGTATTGGCCTCCATTATCTCTTCTGGCAGGTCATTCCAAATATTCATCATCTTCTCTGGGAAAGCATACTCCTCAGTGATGGAGCTCATTCCCCTGTTTATCTCAGTGATAGGTGAGGTGGAGATAGGAGATAGCTTTAGGATCCTTGGGGTAAAGATCTTCAATAACCTGTTCTGGGTCACCCACGTCAATGTAATTGGCAAGAAAGCACACCAGCACCTTTGTTTCCTCAGAAATGTGATGAAATTTAGCATGTCTCCTGAGTCTCCTTACAACTTTTACAGATGTTCCCTTAAAAGTATCCTATTTGGGTTCATCACAACATGATACGGGAACTGCTCCACTCAAGACCACAAAATTCAGCAATATGAACATGGCTTAAACCCCCTCCCTTCCATTGACTCCATCTTCACATCCCACTGCCTTGATAAAATAGCCAACATATTTTTTTTTAAAAATCCCACCCTGGCCGTATGTTTTTCCCCCCATCTCGTTGGGAAGAAGATTCATGAGTGACAAAACACCAGATGCAAGGACAATTCCTTTCCTGTCATCATCAGACTCCTCAGATCAAGCAGGGTTAACATGTCTAATGAAAGGAAAATTGTGTTTGACCACATTCCTATAGATCACTGGGGATGTAACAAATAGGGTGGCCAATGGGCAGCCAGAAGATGCAGTGCATTTGGTTTTCCAGAAGGTAAGCAATAAAGTTCTTAATTCAAGTTCAAAAACAAGGTAGGACGACACAAGGTTGCCATTAAATATTGGTCTGCCTGTCCCGCATCGGACTGGTCAGCCACAATCGAGCCTGCAGCTGACGTGGACTTTTTTTACCCCCTCCATAAATCTTCGTCCGCGAAGCCAAGCCAAAGAGAAGAGAAGAGATATGGGAGTGGCAAACAGAAAATGGAGAGCAGGATAAAGAAAATAGTTTCAGATTCACAGTTAATAACTAATTTGGTGCCTGAGGGCATAAATTATTTATAAATGGCTTAGATGAAGGGGCCAGGTGTATGATAACCAAATTCACTCTAAATACTATTCACTCCAATAGAGAAGCCTAATACCAGAGCAGAAGCCTCATAGCATGAAGCCAGAACCTAATAGCCTGAATATGCATGAGATTGTCTGAGCACAGGCCCAATTAGAACTTGGAGGGGAGACCACTTTGGAACACCAGGTGCTGTAGGTTTCTGTGAGGGGAGCTGGACAAAGTGGTGACTCTCTGCCTGCCTTACAATAGTCAAAAGTCAAACAATTTCATGCATGTTACATTCTAAATGTTACCTTTACTAAAATGCTAATATGCTGAGGGATTCAGACAGGATGCAGAAGTTCAAAGTTTGTTGATAATAGATAATAGTAAAAACTGAAGGATCTCAGCCAGTCTTTCAATGTCCAATCAGGATCCTCGAAATATCAACAATATATCGAGCAGTTGAACAATCACACGACTGAATCTTGTTCCCACTCATTCTATCCCTCCCAAACTACACTCCTACCTTTTTCATTACAAAAGAAGAAAAGTAAACTGATACTGTGACACTTCGGGAATCTCATGAGATGGTCAAATTTATATGTTATTGTCAAGTGAGGCTGAAACAGCACGGTGGGTGCAGTGGTTAGTGCACCTCCATTACAGTGCCAGGGATTGGGACTGGAGTTCAAACCCCTCACTGCCTGTAAGGAGTTTGCATGTTCTCCCAGTGTCTGTGTGGGTTTTTCCCAGAGGCTCTGGTTTTCTTCCACTATTCAAAATGTACAGGGGGTGTAGGTTAATTGGGTTTAATTAGGCAGCTCTGGCTCATGGACCAAAATGGCCTGTTACTGTGCTGTACGTCTAAATTTTATTTTAAAAATTGCCACAAATAAACATGTTGTTATTCGTGCATGCAAAGTTCAGCTGAACTAGTCATGTGTTAGTATTTAAAATTGGTTCGTGGTTTAATTTTACACAGTGAATTATTGTTCCTGATTGCCTTGGAACAGCATCACTTCTCATCCCCTTTTTCAATGGACAAGTTACTATTGTTCACTCTGGTTCTGAAATCAGCTACAAAACCCCTCTAATACTTTTTTATTAGGACAAAGAAATTAATTCTACTGAGAGGGACTTGCAAAATCCAACATCTGGGGTGTGGTAAAGAAAACTGGTACATTGACTCCTAATGTAATTATCAGTTAAATTAATCACAGAAGGTTACAGGAAAAAAATCAGCATTTGGCCCATCTTGCCAATATTGGTGTTTGCAAATCATAACCATTGTAGTTGCACTAGTCACGCACGAGCAAAAGACCACGCAGAGTCCGAAGGTGAGTTAAACCACCTGATTTACTGATTCAAAAGCCACGCGCTTAAGTACCCTCTCCTAGCAACCCCCGTGACCGCGACTTGAGGGACGGAACTGATGTCAGCCGCCAGGCTGAGGTCTTTCCCGGTCCTCAGAGCTCTTACAGTCAGATCTGCCACAGACTTGACCACCACTCCGTGCGCCAGTTCACCTGTTGCATGGGCGAGCTGCCACACCATCCAGTTTAATTCTATTCTGCTGCTTATCCTACAGGTTTTGAAAAGTCCTCTTTTGCAAGCACTAACTTCCCATTGAGTCGAATGTATCGTCATAATTTCAACAATGCTTTCTGGCAGACAATTTCACATTCTAATTGTCCTCCATATAGAATTTTTTTTTCTCTAAGTCCCCCTCCAATTCTTTTTGCCATTATCTGAAATTTGTGCTCTCTCAGTTCGACCTCACATCGAATGGAAACAATCCAATACAATTTACTTCAATATAACCTTTCACAATCTTGAGGACCTGTATCAAGTCACCCTTTGACCTTCTCATTTCTGATGAAAGAAGTCGTGATTTTTCAAGTATCTCTCCCTAATCACAAATCTTCCCCTTCTAATATCCCATTAAATCTATTCCACACCTTTTCCATTTCTTTAATATATTCCCCACAATGGGGTGCTGAAGAGTGCAGAGAATGCCTGTGAGCCAAATGCTTGTGGAAACTCTATATCATTTCTTAGCTTTTGTATTTTACTTCACCAGATAAATAAATCAAATATGTTGTTTAATAATCTGAATTAAAATGTAACAATTTGAATTGCTTTTTTTTTTCTTGAACTTACTTGAGATATCAATCAAATACATTCTACTGTCTTGGGAAAGCTGCTAACATTTTAAAGGACCAAAACTCACCCCAATCATATTTTCATTGCTTTCTCGCCACTCACCCACCCTTTCCACCTCCCCTCCCCCGCCCCCCTCCTCGTCTGAGCTGGTAAACAAGGATCTCCCCAGTCTCTTTCTTTCCTTTCTCCAATCGGAGAGCATGTTTCTCAACCTTCTGCCCCATCCCCCTTTATCCACCTCTCAGCTTCTTCTCTTCTTTTCCCTTTCCCCTTCCACCCCACCCACTTTCATATTCAGACATCTGCCTGATTTAAGGCTCTTCTAAAGAAGGGCTCAAGCCCAAATGTTGACTCCTTGTTGCAATCCAGGGTTGCTGCATGACTTGTTGATCATCCCCAGGAGTGCTTGCCCAAAAACATTATTTGAGAAAGCAACTTCCATTTATTTTTTGTGTCAAGAAAGTCTGTTTGTATTTGATGTGCCCTCATTTTGCAACATATACATGGTGATTTGCTCTTATATGGGAATAATAAATGGCAGCGCCGACTGCATTTTACTGCTTTGTTATCTTACATGTGAAGGCTTTGTGGAGGTAGGTGCAAAAGATTGTTGAAGCTTTCATATGGTCAAGAATCTGGGTCTGAACTGAAATGGGGGTGGCATGGTTAGCATAGCGGCTAGTGCAATGCTATTAGAGTGCCAGCGACCCGAGTTCAAATGCAGTCTGTGAGGAGTTTGTACATTCTCACCGTGATCTGCATGGAATTCCTTCTGGTTCTTTGGTTTTCTCTCACCCTCCAAAATGTATGGGATTGTTGGTTAATTGGGTAGCACTGTCTCAATGGACCAAATTAACATCTAAAAAAGGATATGGCCTGTTGGATTAGTTACCCATTGTACATGCTATCTCATTTTGGTCCTTACTAAGAAAAACAAAAAACAGAATATTCAATATTTCCCTTTTCTAGTCATGAGAGCATTGACATAGATAAATGGAGGCAAAACAGAACATGGAAGATGACTTTATGGAGAATTCCACGTTCAAAATGATGTGGTTTTTAATACCTATTACTGCAGTAGAGCAGAGCTGGAGAGATTGTGATCACGCTCCACCCATGGAGAGAAATGGATAGTCAACATTTCAGTTTCAGACTCTAACATGACTTCTTTCGTGTTAACGCAAGAAAGGTGGGGGAAGATGGAATCTGGGAACAGCCCCGTCGCAAATCCGCACACCATCTCAGCATGGAAATACATTGCTGTTTCTTCTGAATGATTAGGCTTGTTGCCCAACAGAGGGAAGATATTCACAGAGCTGTTACAGAGATTCAAGGATCTCACCAACACCCTGTGTTAGAAAGAGATGAACAATAAATTGCCTTGCCAGAATTCTGAAAAAAGGACACATATATTAAATATATATATAAATTGGATGAATAAAGGGCATTTTTTTTTTAATATAACAGTGCAAATATATACTACAAACCTATTTACTGTTCAGAAAGGTCTTTAGCACTTACCGGCATTTGGCTCTTCATTCAGATTCCAAATTTTAATTGACAAATACAAGAAATCAATGTAAGAAAGACACATCAAACATAGCATGAGGGATCTCTTGTACAATATCCATTAAGGATCATTAAAAATATAAGTTACACCATTCCTGAACCATCAAGATAAAGAATTGAAGATTGCAATCACTGTGTCTTCGTAAATGGACTTTCAGATGAAAAGGGATGAAATTAAAATTTGTAGCCATCATGAAGTATGAGAAATATTGAATAACCAATGTACTTATGTTGATCTAAACTTCATAGAAATAGAGCAGGACCAATAAATTAAAATGCAGCATTTAATTAATTAATCATAAACCTGTGTAACTTATCAGTAAAATTAAAAACAGAGAATCAATGTTTGAATTTATCTCCTAAAAGCAAAAGTGTTTTTTTTTTTCCCTGCCGATTCTCTATCCCATGTAGCAAAGTGCAGGCTTAGTTCAGGTTTACAATAGCATAATCAAGCGTTGGTTTATCATATTCAAAGTGAAAGATGCATACTTACCATCTTGAACCAGAACTATATACAATGCAAATAACAAAAAAAATCTCTACTGTACATGAGGTAAAAGTGCAATTAAATAATCAGTTCATGAAAAATGGTTGGTGAGACTTTATTGTCCTTGGAAGGAGGAAAAAAAATCAGATTTATTGTGCAACACAATTAAGCAACAACGTTTTCAGGCAAAGATGTGCAGAATAATTGACTGAAATGTTATAACTATTATTGGTTTCAAATGTTGCAACCACTCTGCACAATGCAGACTCCCTCAAAGCCTAGAAAGAAGAATGACAAATTAATTTCTTCTTGCTGGGGTGGTTTGAGAGCTGAATGCCAGCCAGGACACAGGTAAAACCAGTTTGTGGCTAGAACAACATCTTATCCAAAAGATAGCATCTCCTCAGTGCTGCATTAATACACCTGCCTTGATTACGTGGAATGGAGCTTGAAAACACAATCTTGTGACTCAGAGGTGAGAGTGTTTCCAACTAAGCCTTGCTGACACTTTTAAGGAAGAAAATCCTCAAGAGCCACTTTGATCATGGAAGCATCAATCACAAGTGACAAAATGATGCATCTCACGATTATCCCATCACCCTCATGTTGATGCAAAGCAATTTTCGGTGCACAAAGGATCAATTCCACTTGCATGCAATCTGATATCCAAACAAAAATAACGTTGTGAGAATATTGCTTTCGTGTAATCTTCCATTGTTTGAGCTTTGCACTAGGTACTGAATAATTCTCATACAAAGCTACACTTTAAATGTGCCTGCAAGCTCCAATACCTACACTACTAGAATCTTCATAACATCCAGAACATTAGAGATTTGCTGCACGTTAACTTGATCTGCACACTGAAATTTGTATGCATTGTTATTTTAATCAATGTTGGCAATATTCTGCAAGAGTGGTGAATCCCCTCTGTAGAAAGTGATCTCAGAGAATCTTTTACACCACTTTAACTGTGTCCTTGATCAAATAAATATGCTTTGATGTCATGGCTCATTTCAAGCTCCTTAATTAACTACATTTAGAACCAGTTGATTATCAAATCAGTCCAATCAGGACTCTTCTTTTTCTTTTTAAAATATTTTTTATTGAGTTTAACATATAAATCTGACATACAAAGTTCTCTAATAAAACAAATAACAGGTCATGTCATATACATTTCACAAATTAAAATAAATGTAAATCAAAAAAATCTACCCATAGTTGTTTATTTAACAAGATTTCTTAAAAAATAATTCTGGATAGTCTTAATCTTCGCGTTTCAATTTGCCAGCATTCTCTGGAAAAAAAAGTTAACCACATCAAAATTTTCTAAAAGAAAATGAAGGGTTGGGGAACTCAGCAGGTCAACCAGCATCTATGGAAAGAGAGAAAAATTGAGTTCAGAATCAGAATCAGGATTTATTGTCATGAACAAATCATATAATTTGGTCTCTTTCGGCAGCATCATAGAGCAAACATACATATTCTATCCTTCTTGCAACATTACGATAAAAAATAAAATAAAATAATAATAACAATAATAGAGCATGAAAAGTCAGGCAGTGTCTTTGGTTTATTGAACATTCAGGAATCTGATGGCAGTGGGAAGAAGCTGTCCTTGTGCTGCTGAGTGTTCGTCTTTAGGCTCCTGTACCTTTTCCCTGATGGTAGCAGAATGAAGAGGGCATGGTCTGGGTGGTGGGGTCTTTGAGGACAGAGGCTGCTTTTTTAAGACACCACCTCATGTAGATGTCTGGTGCCTGTAATATCGCAGGCTGAGTTAACAACCATTTGGAGTTTATTCTTGTCCTCAGATTTGGCACTTCCATACCAAGTAGTGATACAAACCAGCCAGAATGCTCTCCACAATACACCCATAGACGTTTTCAAAAGTCTTAGGGGACATGCCAAGCCGCCTCAGACATTTCATGAAGTATAGCAGCCTTCTTTGTGATTGCATCGAAGTGGAGGCTCCAGGACAGATCCTTGGAGATGTTGACACTCAGGAATTTGATGTTCTTGACCATCTCCACTACTGAGCCCGTGATTAGGACTGGGTCATGTTCCCCTGACTTCCTCCTGAAGTCTAAGAGTTAATGTTTTATGTCAATGATACTTCATCACACACTTCAGTTATGTTCCTAGACCAACAGCAATAGAAATTCACCAAGACAATGGTATCGTCAAAATAATAATTTTTATTTATAACTATTAATAACACTTCTTACTTAACTCTCACTATGCGCAAATGTGTGTGTGTGTGGTGTGTGTGTGTGTGTGTGTGTGTGTGTGTGTGTGTGTGTGTGTGTGTGTGTGTGTGTGTGTGTGTGTGTGTGTGTGTGTGTGGCAGGACACAAAACCATTACAGTTTAGGCACGATTATAAAAAGAATTAATTTTTACATTTCAGTCAGTTTTATTTTGAAACTCAGATTCTTTAAATTAATGCTACAAAGCAATTATGGAGTAGGTGTGAGGCATTAGACTTCTCAAAACTCATGAAATTCTTGTAGAGTTTTCAGAGAATTGTTTCTTCATACAAATGATTTACCTCTCTTGCATGGAGGTTTCAGTATCTGTGTTTCACACAGTGAGTTCACAAGCTCAGGTGTAAGTCTGATGAAGCAACCTTCACAATGGTTATGATCCAGAAACAAGAAATATCTTGCTTTATTTTATTCAAAATTGGCTCTGTCACAAGTGGTTATTTAAAATGCTAGTAATCACTTCTCTCTCTCTGTTTGCTGCCCACTGAATCAAATGTCCTATTTGCATACTCAGGTGTTTCTCCTTAACAAACACTATTGTTCCAGCAATTGAATGGACAAACATTTCAGGTTTTATGGGTGTTTACACAGCTTCAGCCTACAATAGTTTTGCAGACTATATAACCATTTGCGGAGCGGAAACAGGCCATTTCAACTTTCAAAATTGCTTCTCTGGGTAAGGGACTGTGGTGTTTGTTTTTGTGCCCCGTCCAGCCCACAATTCCTTTACAAAGAAATATATATATAACTAAAGATTAATAATAATAAAATTCTGTCACAACTTCAAACAGCCGTTGACCTAGAATGTTAATTCTCTTTGTGTCTCCACAGAGGCTTCTTGATCTGTTGTTTTATTTTGCTTTAATATCCTGCTTTCAAATTTCAAAATTCTAATTTATTATCAAGTTAGCTTCAAAACATCACAATCAGCCCTGATATTCCTTTTTCTTGCAGGCCAAGCAGAATTCCTACTTATCAATAACTATAAACTGCACTCAAGGAAAAGATCAATAAGCATGAGAAATGTAAACAAGAAAGAATTTTAAACAAACTGACTATGCAATACATAAAAATATTACTTAGAAATAAATAATGTGCAAATTTTTTTTGACAAGATTTCCAGTACTTCTTCCTCGTTTTACTTTTTAATTTTTTTATTGGTATTTAAAGTAAAAACAATTGAATGGCCCAATTACTCAGTGTGCTACAAAATTAGAATTTTTTTACAAATATAATCATAATAAGAAATCCTGATCACTTTCTTAATAATAAAATAAAGCATAACAATTAAAAAAAACAACAAAAAGAAAAAATAAATTAAAGAAAACATTTATAAACTCCTTCCTCTAAGCAAGGTTGAAAACTGACATATATGAATCAAGTAGCACCTTCTTGGAGAGGGACAACACAGCGCCAAACTTCCAGAACGACACTAAATCTTAAGATTATGATAGTGGTCCCATAAATTAACCCCAAGTCTTTCCTTTTTGAATATTTTATTTTGAGAATTTTCAATCAACGTGCAGTCAAAACGAATAATAATGAAAAAGTAAAGCATCAAACATCAATAGTATTTTTAAAAAGTGAGAAAAAAGAAGTGAACATATGATTCAATTATTATAAAGAAATAAAAATTACAATAATACTACAAACATGCAAATTCAATGTCCACGTTGAACCAAAGGGAGCCCCAGGTCTTTGGAAATTTAATTTTTCAATCCTTGATAGCTATTCTAATCAACATCATTACAGCTTCCAGTGCTATTAAAAGAAAATCAAATTGATCATATATGTAATATTGCTAAATAATGTAGATAAAATCTGCCAGTACTTTAGCAGTTTGTGGTGCAGTAGGAAACATTCCAATGAAGCTTCAACCTGATTCATGCCTTATGTTATCTAACTAAATCAAAATGTCCACCTATAATTCTTTTTACTTTCAAAATTAACCATTTCATGTTGTTGGTCTCCCATCCCACTTCCTAGTTATGGCCCAATGACTACTAAATAATATCGTTTGAAAATACTACTCTTTTACTTTAGATTGTTTCATTGAAAACATTCATGCTTTTGGGAAACCATAAGGAAAATTCTGACTGTTATTCTACTGCAGACAGAGGATTTATGCATCAAGTCCAAATAGCCTGCCAACAAATGTTCATCATGATTGCCATTAACTTGTTTTAAGGCAAAATAAACCAGACTGTCCTTGTTACCATTGCCCAATAAAATTCACTAACATATTATGGTTGGCAGGCAAAAAATGCTTTCCTCCTTCATTTTATAAGTGTCTCTATTC
The DNA here is from genome assembly GCF_036971445.1 of Narcine bancroftii. Taxonomy (NCBI): domain Eukaryota; kingdom Metazoa; phylum Chordata; class Chondrichthyes; order Torpediniformes; family Narcinidae; genus Narcine; species Narcine bancroftii. The sequence goes on from NC_091471.1 coordinate 152,348,776, forward strand.
TGATCAACGTCATTACAGTTTCCAGTGCAATTAAGAGAAAATCAAATTAATCATATCTGTAACATTGCTAAAAAAAAATGTAGATAAAATCTGCCAGTACTTTAGCAGTTTAAAGGAGTAGTAGGAAACATTCCAATGAAGCTTCAACCTGATTCATTCCTTTTCTAGCACCTTGTGTTACCTAACTAATTCAAAATGTCCACCTATAATTCTTGCTATAATAGTGCAATAAACACTGCACTGCTTTGTAGTTGAGCTTGATGTTGACACAAGTAAGAGGAAAACCTATGAATTGTTGTAGAGTGGATGGCTGATTGCTTTCTAAATGGTAACACAATGAAAATTATTTTAGGCGAAAAGCAGAGGATTCAGAATTTGATCATGACCCGTAGACATACTGTAGATGACCTGAAGATGTTGGAAAATACTCAGAACCCAACTCCCAGAATGCTGACTGACATTTCTCTCCATGGGTGCTGCGTGACCTGCTGAAACCTTCCAGCTTCACTTTGTTCACTCCCAACTCCTGAATGTCCGTCTTGTGCTGGGGAATCCCCCTTCAGACTTGGTAAATGTGAAAAGACCTGAGCCCTTTTTCTAGAGTGTGACAAGCAGGCAGATGCCTGATCAAGAAGGTGGGGATGAGGAAGAGGAGCAATACGGACTCACATGGAAGAGAACATTCTGGATACAGATACAGCTGGGATAGTGGAAGAGAAAGAAGCCGAGAAGGAAAAGGGAGAGGCAGAGTGCTAAGAAAGATAGCTATGATGGGAGAAGGAAGGGGTGGTGGAGGAAGGGAGACAGGGATGAGGGAAAGAGAGAGAAATTAGAGAAGTTGATATTGATGACTACCTGGACAGAATAAAAGGTCTGTTAAAATTCTCTTAAAAGTTAAGTTCTACTCCCCTTGCTCAACAGCATTTTTTTTTACTGTGGGAACATTCTAAAATTCTGAGTGCAGTTTAGAGGTTAATAACCAACTATCCCTAATTTAGAAGCATTTTTCCACAACAAGATCTTGTTCATCAATACTCTTACTTATTGCAATCAAAAGTTTCAATGATTGCAAATCAATCATTGCAAGAAATGCAGGAAAAGTCAAACATAACCAAAAGCAAAATAAAGGAAAGCAGCTTCAAAACCAAAAAAAAGATGACATTGTTTGGAAAGTAGGTGTTGTCATGATAATGAATATGTATGAGATGTACCAGAAGTCATGTGGTATGAGAGAGAGATAAGAGCACAAGCAGGAGAACAAAGGAAACTGGAGAATAAAGACCCTGAGAAGTTTACCTGATAAAACTTGTGTTTAATGTTTTATTAACTTCACATTTCGGGCCACAAATGTGACAGGTGTAAATACATAAAATAACATGTTCTATTATAAAATAAGCATACACTTCTTTCAAATGGGAATTCTGATAGCTTAGTCAATCAATAAGGATTTACAAGGCAAGCAAGCATCAGTGTTCAAAATAATGATAATCGTCTTAATGCTGAAAAACCTCATCATGAAAATGAAAGATGCTCCACTTCAGAATAAATGAAGAAAGCAGCAAACCATACATGTGGAGGATGAAGGGTGACTATTATTCAGCGAAACAGAAAACAGTGACTTTGGTATATGTTAGGAACACTGGGTATCGTCCTTTTCAGTTGTGGAAACTTCGTCTATTAAATAACAGCTTTTCACGAACCTGGAGGGGACAACAACATGAGGGAACTCAAAACAAGGATAAGATTATTTAAATCATGTTACTCTTTAATCAGTATTAATGCAGGATAACAAATACCCGGTTGAAAATTCAAAGGGAAAAGTTACAATGTTCACAGCAGAGTTCAAGATAGCCTCAAGTTTAAAAGATAGGACATGAGATATGATCCATGTAAAATTGCCATGATCCCCTATCCACGTTAATGGGGCTGAAGTCGAAGCTTCAAGTTGTTAAAAATAAATATCTCCAATGATCTGGCCTGAGACAAGTACTTTGATGTTACTTTCAAGAAAGCATAACAATGCCTTTACTTTCTCACTTTCTCACCATGTTCCCCGGTCACTCAATTAATTATCCTATATGAGTATACCATCAAAAGCATAATGGTTATGTGGATCACAGCATGGTATGGGAGCTGCTTTGTTCAAGATCAGAAGAAGCTATTAAAGGTATTGAATGCAGCTTAAAAAAAAACAACTTCCCTCCCCTCCATGTATATCATCTGCATTTCTTGATGTATAGGAAAGATAACCAACATCCTGAAAAACCCATCACCCACCAGACACACTTTCCTCCCTCCTTCCATCAGGAAGAACCCTAAGAGTTGAAAGCCTGCACCAACAAGCTTAAAGACATTTCTTCTCCACAGGCATCAGGCTCCTGAACGAACCCCAGAATAGCTCTCACGCAGCCCTTGCTTGGTGTTAATTGATCTCCCTTTTCATTGTTATCCTACAAACTGTGATCTTTCCATGGCTGTATTAATATTTGACATGATCTGCTCACAGAAGAAACCTTTTCACTTTACTAGGTATTTTGTGACAAGCAACTCAAAAGGTCAAATTAAGCCATGAAAACATTAATTACAATGATTGATGAATGCAAGTATTCCTTCCATACTGTGTTTATGGGTTATTCTTTATTAAAACATCAATTCACCATATATTTTAATTGTTTGCTTGAAATAAAGCCTTAACTATATTTATTTGGATAGTTGTCATGGAGATAAAAAATAAACATCTATCAGCCAAAACATGAAAACTTGCACCTGAGGAGCAGATTCATTATTATGTTTAAGATATTGGTAGAACGTATCTTAAAATTTGGCATTTAACACCACCATCCCCTCAAAACTAATCAGCAAATTCCAAGACCTGGGACACAACACCCCACTGTCTAATTGGATCCTGGATTTCCTCACCTTCAGACCACAATCAGTAAGAATTGCTAAGAACATCTCCTCCACAATCTCCATCAGTACTGGAGCACAACAGGGCTGCATTCTTAGCGCCCTGCTCTACTCATTTTACACCTCTGACTGTGTGGCTCAGTACGACAATAAGACCATCTACAAATGTGCTGATGATCCCACGGTAGTGGGTTGTGTAAAGAAAGGTGATAAGTCAGCATACAGGAAGGAGATTGAAAACCTGGCTGAATGGTGCACCAATAATGACCTTGCACTCAATGTCACCAAAACTAAGGAGCTGATTGTTGACTTAAAGAAGTGAAAACCAGAGAGAGGTATACAATTCAGTGATATTTGGGGGATCAGAGGTGGAGAGGATGAGCCAATTTAAGTTCTTGGGAGTCACTATCTTGAAGGATCTTTCCTGGACCCAACATACTAATGGCATCATGAAAAAAGCACAACAGTGCCTCTACTTTCTCAGGAGTTTGCAGAGGTTTCATATGACACCAGAAACCCTGGCAAATTTCTACAGGTGTGTGGTGGAATTTGTGCTGATTGGCTACATCACAGTCTGGTATGGCGACACCAATACCCCTGAGCGAAAACTCTCCAAAAGGTCATGGACACACCCCAGGACAATACAGGCAAACCCCTCTCCACTAATGAGAACATTTACAGGGAACACTGACATTGGAGAGCAGCAGCAATTATCAAGGATCCACACCACCCACCACATGCTCACTTCTCACTGCTGCCATCAGGAAAAAGGTATAGGTGCTACAAGATTTGCACCACCCGGTTCAGGAACAGTTGCTTCTCCTCCACCATCAGACTCCTCAACAACAAACTCAATCAGGGACTCATTTAAGGACTCTTACTTATGCATTTTATTGATTTTTTAAAAATTCTCTCTGTATTGTACAGTTTGTTTACATTCATTATCTGTTTACAGTTCTTTATGTATTTGCATGTGTACATTGTGTGTATTTTGTTTTGCCATTACTAATAAGTGGCCGTTCTGCCTGGACCACAGAAAAAAAAAAGTGATGTCATGCATGAACACTGACAATAAATCTGAAATCTGAATGTAATTTGTTTGCTAAATTGAGGGCTGCTGTGAACAAATAGAGTCTACTGTGAATGCAGTGTGAATGATTCAGGTACTATAAGAACTGCAGTGAGCCCAACTTCAAATTCAGATGTCCTGTTTTTGAGGCACTTAGGCCAATGCTCCCTGCTGACTGCCATCACTTTACATCTGGCAGTTATCTGCCTGAGCACTACACCATCTCTGTTCATCTTCTTTCACTATTGATTTACTTCAGGCTAATTAATTCTGGTCACTTTCTCACTCTATTATGGTGTGAACCTTGTGATGAAGTCTGCAAGCAGTGAGGAATACCAGTCCTCAGCTAGGACTCTATCTTCAGAACGGACAAAAGAGGACAGCACTATTACAGCCACACAATGAATGAAGACCAAGGAAAATAAATCTAGTCCTGAAGGGATTTTGTTTTTGTTGAATTTATCTGACAGATAAACTGATATCAAAGGGTCTGTGTTTACATTTCTTCAGCAGCCATCAAAGTAATAAAAAGTGAACTGATGAGTAATTGTTTCCAAAACCAATAACTTACAAATTCTCTACAGCACATTCCAAAACACTTTCTTTTACTTGTGAATTCAAGAACCTGGGTCGAAGTTGATATTCACATTAAAGTTTAATGTATCTTAGATTCTGAACTTTAAATAAGTGGGAGGGGAGGGAGGGAGGGAGGGGAGGAGGGAAGGGGGGGAGAAAACGACACTATATATTTGAAAAGGAAAATGTATGTATCTTGATCAATATGATTTATAGCGTGAAAAATAAAAAATTATATTAAAAAAATGTAAAAAGTAAAGCCTCAGTATGGGAGGATAAGAAAAGCAAGGTTGAGGTCAAAATTATCTCCAGATTTTTATGATTCATAGAAGAGAAAATGCATTTAACATTTGGACATAAAAGAAATGACAGGAGGAATATTCTGATGATTGGTGAAAGATTAGTTGCTTGTCTGGATCAAGAGGCACAATTTGTGTGCATTAAGATGCAAAATTATGATCATTATCATTGAGCAATGATTGAAAAATTAATTTCATGGTGCAAGACTTTGTCCTTTGCAAAGCAAAACAGAAGTTCAATGTGAAACCAACTTCATTCCATTAAAGTGAAGGTCACAATTCCCTTAGAACTGTTTATGCAATTATTAAGAACACTCAAAATGATATAGATTTTACCATCCTAATGTTGCACAAAAAGCTTGACAGAGGACCTCGTCAGTTGATGGCTCATCATTTTGTCACCAATCTTTGTCAGTTTTTCCTCTGAAAGATCACCCAGTAGCACTCATATCTACAGTGATTAAATGCTTTGAGAGGTTGACAATGGCCAGAATTAACTTGTGCCCAAGTAAATGTCTGGACCCAATGCAATTCACCTAACGTCATAATCGCTCCACAGCAGACACAATATCACTGGCTTTCTACTCAAATCTGAATCACCAGGACAAGAGCAACTCATATTCATACATCGATGACAGCTCAGCCTTCAATACCATTATTCTCTCAGTGTTGGTCAACAAGCTCCAAATTCTGAGCCTCTGTAACTGAATCCTTGACTTACTCATTGGAACACAAGTCAATATGAATTAAAACATTGTGCCCTCCTCACTGACAATCAACACAGGCACACCTCAAGGATGTGAGCTTAGCCCACTGCTCTATTCACTCTACACCTATGACTGTGTGGCGAGGCACATTTCAAATGCTATCTGTAAATCTGCTGATAACATCACAGGCATCAGCAAAATCACAGACAGCAATGAGCAAGTGCGCAGAAGGGAGGTGGACCAGCTCGTTGAGTGGTGCCACGACAACAACCTTGCACTCAACATTAGCAAAACCAATCGTGGACCTCAAGAGGAAATCAGGAGGACACGAACCAGTCCTCATCGAGGGCTCAGTAGCGGAGAGGGTCAAGAACTTCAAATTCTTGGGTGTTAGCATCTCGGAGGATCTGTCCTGATGCCTCCATGTGGATACAATCACAAAGAAGGCTCGCCAGTGGCTATACTGTATGAAGAGTTTAAGGAGATTTGGTATGGCACCAAAGACTCTCAAAAACAGCTACAGGTGTAGCATGGAGAGCATTCTGGCTGGTTGCATCGCTGTCTGGTACGGAGCTGCCAATGCTTACCATGGGAAAAATCTTCAGAGGGTTGTTAATTCGGCCTGCAATGTCACGGGCACCAGTTTTCATTCCATCAAGAGGCAGTGTCTTCAATAAGCAGCCTCTATCCTCAGGATCCCAACCTCCTAGCCCATGCCATCTTCACTCTGCTACCAGTGGGGGGAAAAAAAGGTACAGGAGCACTCAACGGCACAAGGACAGGTTCTTCCCCACTGCCATCAGATTTGTGAATGAACAATGATTCATTGACACTAACTTCACTTTGTCTTTTTCTTTCACTTGCAGTATTTTATTTATTTTGAGGTTTGGTCTGCACTGTAATGCTGCCGTGAAACAATGAATTTCATGAGATGTTCAGGACAGTGAATTCAGATTTTGATTCTTCTTGTAACTTATGAAATGAAACCTTTAATTTTATTGTCTTTTGGATGCATCCCTACATACATTTGGCATTGACTTACACACTGCAAATTCTGTTTGTGTTTCATAGGTTGCACAGTCTTGTGTTTCCAATGATGCTAATGTAGTTCAGCCGTATGAATCAGCCTGACTTCTGCTTTGCCTGCAACGACAACTGAAGATGTGACAGCAGTGTGAGATGACACCTGATCGAATATTAGCCAAGTTATCTTCCCTTGGTGGTACAATGGAATTAGGCAAGATATGACCATTTAGTAACCATGATAATTCCACAATTTAATCCCCTTCCTTTTCCAAGATTAATTTGCATTTATGTTTTCAAAAATATACATGTATTCTAATTTACACAACCCTTTTAAAGAATGGAAAAAAAATTCATGATTCATTCAGATTAGAATTGCCTGTTGGTCCATTGATTTCTAAGTAAAGCAACTACTATGTCACAATATGATTTGCAGAAATTATGCTTCTTTGTGTGCTTGTATATTATTTACTTAAAGCAGAAAACTTCTTCCCCAAAATGATATTGAAATGTTTAATCTCGCTGTATGACCGGATACCAAGATTTAATCGGCATGAATTTTTCTATGATTATTGTACAAAATATAATTGTTTGCCATGACTTTAGCACTGGCATAATTTTCTTATTCTATCTATGCACTAAAATACATTTTAAATTTCTTCTTTGCATTCCCATTGATTGTAGTTCCTTACTTTTCATCTTTCAGTCACTCTCTGGTTCTGGGCTTCACTAATCATCCCCAATCTTCAGGGTGAAGTATGTTCATACAGTTCTCACACAAAACTGAACCTGGCAAAACTCCAATCGACAATGAGATGGCACCTAATCCATTAGATAATGATTTAAAATGCCTCTCTCCACCCGCTTCATCACGTTGACTCTGGCTCACTGCATTTTCAATTAAGAGAAGCTTTGCACTGACTAACATTTATATGTATCTTTATTGGCCTTTTATATATGGAACCACAAGACAAATATTGCTGCCACATTCCCCTCGCTACAAAAGTCACAATGTGAATATTTTGTTATAGTTGGTTTTATTTTAGTCAATATATTTTAAATCTTTTACATAAGTTCATCAAACTCCAGCTACAATCATGGTTGTTTTACAAAGATATTCTATGCAACATCTAGAAATACTTTTTTTTCCTTTCACTGTCAAGTAGCTTCAATTCATTAATAGCACATTTGCCAAAAGTTAGCAGTTCCATGGTGAGGGAGAGGGGAAATGAAATTTGCCTGATTGCGTACTTGAGACCTTGCTATTTACAAGTTAAAATATTTGCAGCAATTAGTTTATTCTCAGCTCATTGGCACTTCAAAAAATTGAGCACATAACGGAGAATAACACTTCATTGTGGTGCTGATTGAGTGCTGCACTGTTGGAGGTGGCCTTGAGAATTAAATCCTGCCTGAACTCTCAGCTGGATACAAATCTGATGATTGTTAACCTTCAGCTTAGATAAAAATAACAAATTATTTGTTATGTCTCACCTCTGTTCACGGGACTTTGAAATGTATCCAATTTAAATGTTCCTGTACTCTAATAACATCATATTCTAAACAGTTCTCTGACTCCAAAGCATTTTGGATGCCTTGAGTTTGTAGAAGCAACAAGCCATTCAACTTAAATTTGCTCTGATACACACGCACTAACATTTTATCTGGGATCTCATAGAGACCTATAAAATTCTGGCAGGACTGGACAGAATGGATGCAGATGGGATGTTTCCAATGATGGGAAAATCCAGAACCCGGGGCCATGGTTTGAGGATAATAGGCAAACCATTTAGGACCGAGATGAGGAGGAATTTCTTGACCCAGAGGGTGGTGAATCTGTGGAATTCATTGCCACAGAGGGAAGTTCATTGAATATATTTAAGAGGGAATTAGATATATTTCTTCAGTATAAGGGAATTAGAGGTTACGGAGAGGAGGCGGGGACGGGGTACTGAACTTTAAGATCAGCCATGATCTCGTTGAATGGCGGAGCAGGCTCGAAGGGTCGAATGATCTACTCCTGCTCCTATCTTCTATGTTTCCATGTTTCTATGATTCCGAAAACTGGCAACCTCCAAAAACCGGCACTTTTTTTATTAGAGGACATCTGCTCATCAAAGATGGGGGAGCTGGGGTAAAAGAGAGAGGCACAGCTGTGGGACTCAAGTGGGTGTTCGGGGTTGGGGGAGAGATGACAGTGCAACTCGGGCAGGCAAGTGAGGGGGAAGAGAGCAACTCAGGCGGGCGAGGAGGGCAGAGAGGAGAGACGGCAGCATGACTCACGTAGGCAGACTTAATGGGACCAAAGTCAAAATGATTCCGAAATCTGGAAGATTTCAAACAATGGTAGGTGTCCAGTACCTAAGTTCCTGGATAAAAAGGCACTTATATTTTTCTATATATCCATCTGAAATAGAAAACAAATTAAACTGTAGATGCTATACACCTTAAACAGAAACAGAAACTGTGAGATCACCTCATCTGGTCAGGCAGCATCTGTGGAAAGAGCTATAGTCGACATTTCTGGTCTGTTACTTTTTGTGAGAATTGGTTCAGCTTTAATGAAGGTTCACAATCTTAAACATTGGCTGTTTCTCTTCTGTCGGATTGATGCTATTAATCTTAATAGAAAGGGTATAAAGAGAAATATAAAGTGTCCCACCCCAAAATAATTGACTGATAAAGGCTTCTGACCTGAAACATTGACCAAATCTTGATTAAGAGTCCCAACCCAAAATGGCAACTGACCATTTCTACCCGTGGATGCTGTCTGACCGATTGAGTTCCTCTGGCTTCTCATTGTTTGCACAAGGTTCCAGCATCTGCAGTTTTTATGCTTCTATTTATTAATCTGTTAGCCTTGGCTCCTCTTCCATTTTACTTTATGAAAATTACTGTATGCAAGTCCTTTCTTTATGCCCACTTAGTTCTGTTATACAAATTCCTTAGAAAAATAAGATACAATTGATTAAAATAAGTGGCTTATTAGAAGATCTGTGCAGCAGCAATGTTCCAACATCTGTAACTCTGCTCAATGCTGATGTTGGCACACATCAATTCATTCTTCAGCCACCATCATTCAGAATGTAAAAGGGGGGATGATAATCCAATGAAAAAGTAGGCCAAGCTGAATTACAAGCACCAAATTCTAAACAAAGGTAAACACTGAGTGAAGCAGCTTGCAAACGGCTAGATAAGGTTATCACATTTGATTTCTACATGCATTCTCTGATAAATTACTGAAATGGCTCATACTTACAGCGTTATCATGAAAGATAAACTATTCAATGTTTGTATTTATCGGTATGCAAGGGAAGTTTTCAATAGGAGTGTATTTTCTACAGCTTTTTTATATAAAGATACACTACAAATTATTCATAATAATCATGGAGAATATTATTGCATTTTAATTGAACGTCAGTATTTATAGATCACTCTCTAAAGCCAATAGATCTCACTAACCTGCAAGACTATTATTGCCAAGTTAATGGCATTAGTTACAATTATGTGTGCACACCTCCCATAATCACATACATGATCATGCCGAAAAAAAAAAATTTATGACCTAAACCTGTGCATATAAAAACCTCTTTATGCTACAAGCAGACTGTGCATCTGAGATGAGGTGTCTGCTAAGCAACACATTTTTTTTTCCTTCAGAATCTACAATTCCCGACTTTAACTTTGAAACTGTTCATAATTGATCAGTTTTTTTCTGGATAAAACCACGGGGGAATTTCATTTCTTTTGGAATGTGCCTTAGAAATGAATTGGTATGGTCTTGTTTAAAAAAAATTGGTTAAAATAACGTTAGCAATATTCACAATAAACAAAACCTGCTTATAGAAAATGCATTTTTAATGAAGTGAAGAGAAAGTTTATTTTGAATTTGCATTGAAAGCCTAGAATTTGGATGTAAACACAGTATTTTAACTGTAAAATTACAGCCATTTTCATTTCAAAATATCGTGCATTCTCACAATCTAAATAACTTCCATTCAATTACTTGATTTCTATACTCTTAAAAAAATATACAAGCTTCTCCTGTTCCAATAATTTCCAAGGTTAGAAAAAGATGGTGATTCATCTTGATGTTTTATTTGCAAACTTAAGTGTAGAGTATTCTGAAAAGAGTCAACTCCTTTGGGTTTAGATATAACATTGAAACCAATCCAATAGAAGTGTTAATGGATTTAAATATTGTCACAAATGTCAAGATATTACTTTTCTCCTGGATTATTTTTTATCCACAAAGGGAAACAGGAAAGGATAAAAACCAATATCATTACAGTAGGTTTGTACAAGGACAAAGAACCATAAATCTCTCAACAAGCTATCATTTGGAAAACATACTATTAGCTTTATAACACAAAGTCAATCACTTGCATGTATGCTATTGATTTACTGTCTCATAGCAGAGGTCCGTAGCTCTTAAACAGCTAATAAATCATGGTTCTTTACCAAGCTCAGCACTTCAGTTTTATGAAATGACAGGGCAGTTTGTAAATTGCAGACAGCAACTAGTGGTCAAACTGAGAGAAAGTAAAATCATTCAGGTTGTTGTCAGAGATCAGTTGCAGCCAACAGACTTTTAAAATTAACTGTTAAATATTAATATATCACAACACTAGATTCATTTTCAGGATTATACCACTGGCTGTCCTCATTTCTTACAAAAAAAAGGATTGTTTCTAAGGATCCCAACAGAATAAAAATATTACCATTTCATCCACATTATTCAATGCAAAAATAAAATATTTATAAGATATGAATATATATGTCTGAAAAAAAGAGCCTTTATGTATATTTTTAATCTTTTTTTAAAAAACACAAAGATTCTGGAATTTTGATCTTTGTCCAGTGCTAATCACATTATTCATGTCACCAAAAGTATTAACTCATTTATAGAAATGGGCAATAAAAAATGTATTTCATACAAGATACATTATCAAAGCAGACATATCCTATCAAAACACACAAGTCATGTAATGAAGGTAGATCACTTTTATTTCACAACTTTTTTTTAATAAATATTAAGCAAAGGAAAAAAAAAGTGCGCACACAACACATTTTTACTGGGTCAGAATGTCCCAAAGCTCTTCTCTGGCATGATATACATTTGAAATGCAATCAATCTTATGGGGTGGGAATGCAACAGCCAATAAAAGCACAACAAAATCCACAAGCAGTGATTAATGAACAGCTTTTCATTTTTTTAATATATATATAATTTAATGAGCATTGTTCAGGTTAATTTTTTGCCTCGAGGAACTTGGATGTCATCTTCACTTCTCTTCTCTGGAGTAATATCATGGCACATTCACCTGACAGATCAGCCAGGCATCAGTTTAATATCGCATCTGCAAGATTTCACTTGCAACAGTATGCACTCCTACTGTGCTGCACCAAATGCCAAGCTGGATATCCCTTTCCAAGTCTAGAATTAGATCAAACCAAAAGTCTTCTGACATCCTTATTATAAAGGCCATAAAATATTTTCCTAGTATACTGGATATCTTTATGATAGTTTGGCCAATGTATCATTGCATTGTGTCTTTGTGAGTGGGATGGCTTTGTGAAATTGGTTTTATTACAAACGCGTGCAGCTACAAGTAAAATTACACTTTAACTTTTACATTGCTGGTCAATAAGCCATAGGATATGGCTGAATATTCACAAGAAGGAAGTTTCTGTTCAAGTTCTGGGTAAATTCTTGGAGTTTAGAAGAATGAGAGTGGCCTCAGTCAAATATATATGATCCTAAGAGGGCTTGACAAGGTAGATATCATTAGCTGTTGTGCGGGGGGGGGGGGGGGGGGGTGGGTGTCATGAACAAGTGTGAGCTGGCCAATTGGAAACAAAATTAGCTTGGTAGTAGGAGGCAGAGGGTAATAATGGACAGTTACTTTTCAGATCAAAGGTTCGTGACCAGCAGCACATTGCAGGAATTGGTGCTGGGTCTCCTGCCATTTGTGAATATGGGTAGCACGATCATTACAATTGTAATGGTACTGAAATTGGTCATACACAGGTATGCACCGCTTAACGCCCCTTCGAGCAATGTCTGACCAAATATACCTCTGTTGTCCCACAATTATTTAGTTACCTTAAGCAAGTCTGCAGCAATTTAGAAAAAGTCATTGCTAGTTAAAAGAAATTGTATCCTGTATACCCACACTGATCCCACTGCCCCACACTCTCCCCACAGCCCTGCATCAGTCCCCACACTGACCCCACTGCCCCACACTCTCCCCACAGCCCTGCATCAGTCCCCACACTGACCCCACTGCCCCACACTCTCCCCACAACCCCATGTTGGTCCCCACACTGATCCCTCTGCCCCACTCTCTCCCACAGCTCTGTGTCCATCCCCACACTGATCCCACTGTCCCACTCTCTCCCCACAACCCCATGTTGGTCCCCACACTGATCCCTACATGCAAATAAAAAGTTTACAGGAACATTACAGTATCCCATATAGGTTTGCTAAGTATATAATATGGTGTTCACATAATTTCCACATTGCATAATGCCCAATTTCACTGAAAGCATTGTGGATATTAAGCAGCGCGTACCTGAAATGGACAGAGAAGAAGGTAGTCCAAGGTTTCAACAGCATCCTGACCAAAGTGATGAGAAAGGAATGGCATAATGCAATTGAACTCAAATACGTGCAAGGTGATTCATTTTGTAAAGTTAAACTAGGCTGGACAAACACAGTGAATACACAGTGAATGGCAGTGCTCTGTAAAGTGACCTGAAGCTACCACTACTTAGCTGTCTGAATGAATGTTGTGGTAACAGGTAGTGATAGTTATGCTACACCCATAAAATCATGTCTCCACTCTTGTATTCAATGCTCTGACCAATGAAGACAAGCTTACCATTCATCTTCTTTATCACCCTCTAAAGACCAGAACACTTAGAAGGCCTACTTGGTTCGGCTGGGAGTCAGAGGAGGAGCTTGGAGAGAGTCGAGCTGTGAGTCAGAGGAGGAGGAACTTGCTGAAAGTGAGTCAGAGGAGGAGGAGCTTTCTGAAAGTGAGGAGAAGGTAAGCTATTAAAGTCGGGGACTTACCGGGGCTTGGGCCTACTTGGTTTGGCTGGGAGTCGGAGGAGGAGCATGGAGAGAGTCGGGCTGTGAGTCAAAGGAGGAGGAGCTTACTGAAAGTGAGTCAGAGGAGAAGGAGCTTTCTGAAAGTGAGGAGAAGGTAAGCTATTAAAGTCGGGGGCTTACCGGGGCTTGGGCCTACTTGGTTTGGCTGGGAGTCGGAGGAGGAGCATGGAGAGAGTCGGGCTGTGAATCAGAGGAGGAGGAGCTTGCTGAAAGTAACAGGGTTAATTGGTCAAGGTGCCAATAAAAGGAGTGAAAGGGGAGGGAGCGGCCAGCGAGGAGTGACTCAGTGAGTGAGTGGAGCAGTGAAGGAGTGAGACTTCCTGGCTTTGGCTTATCAGGCTTCGGCAAAAGCAGGCAAGGAGAAAAGGTAAGCTGATTTATTTGCCTTCGTACTCAGAGTCATGCCAATAGGGTTAGTGCTCTGTACTGGGTGTCAGATGTGGGAACAATGGGTGACCTCTACCCTCCCAAATGGCCACATCTGCACCAGGTGTACCGAGATGCAGTTACTAAGGGAGCAAATTAGGGATATGGAGTTGCAGATTGATGACCTGCGGCTTGTAAGGGAGAGTGAGGAGTTAATCGACTCATCTTTCAGGGCGATAAATACTCCAGAACCCGTGTCAGGTAAGTGGGAAACTGTCAAGGGGGGAAAGAAAAAAGCGAGAAAAACAGAGAGCACACCAGTGACTATCCCACTCAGCAACAGTTATGTTGTGTTGGATTCTGTTGAGGGAGATGACCGGACAGAAGATGGCCACGGGCACCAGGTCAATGGCAATGAGCCTGGCAGAGTGGTGCAAAAGAAAAGGAAAAGGAGAAATGCAGTAGTTATTGGGGACTCCATTGTCAGGGGTATGGACAGGAGGTTCTGTGAACCAGATAAGTATACCCGCATGGTGTGCTGCCTCCCTGGTGCAAGGGTACGAGATATCACAAATCGGGTCCAAAATATTCTGAGAGGAGAGGGAGAGCAGCCTGATGTCTTGGTACATGTGGGTACAAATGACATTGACAAGAAAAGGGAGGAGATAATGAAAAGGGATTACAGTGAGCTGGGACGAAAGCTGAAAGACAGGAACGGGATCTGTGATGATCTCGGGATGACTACCTGTTCCAAATCCAAGTGATGAAAAGAATGTAAGGATAAGGAAAATGAACGTGTGGCGGAGGTGCTGGTGTACAAGGCAAGGAATTGGCTTCTTGGATCATTGGGATCTCTTTTGTGGAAGGCATGATCTTTTCAAGAGGGATGGGTTGCACCTAAATCCAAAAGGTGTCAACATTTTGGCAAGTATGTTTGGTACACCAGTGGGGCAAGGTTTAAACTAATTTGGCAGGGGGTATGGGAACCAGAGTGATAGGAAAAAGGGTAGGGAAGATAAAGTAATGGCCAGGAAAAGTAAAATAGGAAAAGTAATGTTGGGAGGAGAAAGTAAAAAATCAGATGGTGCAGTGAGTTTTCAGGTCAATGATAGTGTTAAGAAAATTACAAAGAAAAATAGTGGGCAGAAAAATCAAAAGAAAAGGTTACAGAAGTCACTAGATATTAAAAGGACAAAAGAGCATAAGGACGCTTTATCTGAATGCCCACAGTATGAGTAATAAGGTTAGTGAACTTGAGACGCAAATCGGTACCCATGCCTATGATTTGGTAGCCATCACGGAAACATAGCTACAAGGTGACTGGGAGCACAGGCTAATTGGTGAAACAGTTGAGGAACAGTGGAAAATTTTCAAATAAATATTTTGTAATGCTCAACAAAAATATATTCCGGTCAGGAAAAAGGGCAGCAAGGGAGAGCAAAATCAACCGTGGTTAACAAAGGAAATAAAGGAGAGTATAAAATTGAAGCCACAGGTGTACAAAGCTGCAAAGAGCAGTGGGAAACTGGAAGATTGGGAAAACTTTAAGAGACAACAAGGGGGTACAAAGCGGGCAATAAGAAATGGGAAAAAGGATTATGAAAGTAAATTGGCACAAAATATAAAAACAGAAAGCAAAAAATTTTATAAATATATAAAATGGAAGAGGGTGGCCAAAGTTAACATAGGACCCTTGGAGGATGAGAAAGGAAAACTGGTAGCAAAAAATGAGGAAATGGCCGAGGCATTAAACAAATATTTTGTGTCAGTCTTCACGGTGGAAGATATGTCCAGCATGCCCAAGTGCGGAGTTAAGGATGCGAATGTTGGGGAGGGCCTTGATAAAATAGTTGTTACAAAGGAAGTAGTGATGGAGAAACTAATGGGACTAAAGCCAGACAAATCACCTGGTCCTGATGATATGCATCCAATGGTTCTGAAGGAAATGGCAGAAGTTATAGTTGATGCATTGGTGGTCATATACCAAAATTCCTTGGATTCTGGGCAAGTCCCGGCAGACTGGAAGACAGCAAATGTCACGTCACTTTTTAAGAAGTGATGTAGGCAGAAGACTGGAAATGATCGGCCAATTAGCTTGACGTCTGTGGTTGGAAAAATGCTTGAAGCCGTCATTAAAGATGAAATAGTGAAAGTTTTGGAACGTAAGGGTTCAATCAGGCAGACGCAGCATGGTTTTAGAAAGGGAAGATCTTGTTTGACAAACTTGTTAGGATTCTTTGAGGATATAATGGGTGCGGTGGATAGAGGGGAACAGGTTGATGTTGTATATTTGGATTTCCAGAAAGCGTTTGATAAGGTGCCGCACAAGAGACTTATCAGTAAGTTACAGGAAAGTGGAGTCCAGGGAAGTATATTGGCCTGGATTGAAAATTGGTTGTCTGACAGGAGGCAGAGAGTCGGGATAAATGGGAGTTTTTCAGGTTGGCAGAGAGTGATAAGTGGGATGCCGCAGGGGTCAGTGTTAGGCCCACAACTGTTCATCATTTACATTGATGACTTGGAGGAGGGGACAAAATGTGGTGTAGCCAAATTTGTGGATGACACTAAATTGAGTGGAAGAGCAAATTGTAATGAGGATGTGGAAAGTCTGCAGAGGGATATAGTTAAGCTGGATGAGTGGGCAAACGTCTGGCAGATGCAGTACAATGTTAGTAAGTGTGAGGTTATCCACTTTGGCAAGAAAAATAAAAGAGCTGAATATTATTTAAAGGGTGAAAAACTACAGCATGCTGTTGTGCAGAGGGACTTGGTAGTGCTTGTGCATGAATCGCAAAAAGTTAGGTTGTAGGTGCAGCTGGTTATTAAGAAGGCAAATGGAATGTTGGCCTTCATCGCTAGAGGAATTGAATTCAGGTGTAGGGAGGTAATGTTGCAACTGTATAAGGTACTGGAGAGACCGCACCTGGAGTACTGTGTCCAGTTCTAGTCTCCATATTTGAGGAAGGATATACTGGCTTTGGAGACGGTCCAGAGGAGGTTTACTAGGTTGATCCCTGGGATGAAGGGGTTGATTTATGATGAAAGATTAAATCATCTAGGATTGTATTCGCTCGAGTTCAGAAAAATGAGAGGAGATCTTATAGAAACATATAGGATTATGAAGGGTATGAATAGGATAGATGTAGGAAGGTTTTTTGAGCTGGCCGGGGAAACTAAAATGAGAGGACACAGTCTCAAGATTCGGGGGAGTAGATTTCGGACAGAGATGAGGAAAAATAGTAGTGAATGTTTGGAATTCTCTAACCAGGGAAGTGGTTGAGGCTGCCTCATTAAACATATTTAAAATTCGGTTAGATAAATTTTTACATGATAGAGGAATTAGGGGGTATGGGGAGAAGGCAGGTGGGTGGAGTTAGGTCATAAATTAGATCAGCCATGATCGTATTGATTGGCGGAGTTGGCTCGATGGGCCATTTTTGGCCTATTCCTGTTCCTACTTCCTATGTTCCTATTAGGACATCATATTACAACTGTGTGAATTCATAGTTGTAAAATTATGTGTAGTTCAGGGTGCCATGCTGAAGAAAAGATGTGATCAAACTAGAGAGAGGGAAGAAAATTTTTTTCTGGAGTATTTGAGTTATAAGGAGAGATTTGAGATGTTACTGCTGTTTCCCAGGCACTAACAAGGCTGACGGATGATCTCAGTTCACACAGGGGACATGGATAAGGGGGAGAGTCACAGATTTCCTCCCTCACCCCCCACAGGTAGAAAAATCTAAACAAGGGCATAGGAGATAAAAGTGAGACGAGCATGATGTTCACACAAAGGATGTTGGTTTATATGGAACAAGCTGCCGCAGTGGAGGCTAGTAAAATGACAACATTTAAAGGACATTGAAGGAATGCTGATGGGAATTAAAATAATTAGTAACTAACAGTTCTAGTTTGGACATCTGGATCTTGGTGAAGTGATCACCTAATCAAGGAGGAATAACCATACTTTACATTGTTCAGGCCCTTGGTTCACTTAATCCAATATAATTTAACTAATGACTAGGTCTAGTACTTGAACAGATTGTCAACATTAAATTGTATATATTTTTTTACTAATTATTTTTGGAAAATACTTTTATACAAAATACAGCAACTGATCGAATTAGGAGAGCTGAATCTCACTAGATGAAAGTAGTAAGTAGCCGTATGGTATGAAGAATCACTTTCTTGTGATCGTTGAAGTTAGGCAAATTGTCACTGATTTTGAAATGTAATGTTCTTATCTGGAATTATCCATCAATGGTGGGGAAAATTAAAAGTTTCTCATTTTATCTTCCATGTGTCAGCAACAGGACACTGACACAAGTGTAGACCCTCTAATCAGCTCTAATTTCTGTCGTTCTGATTATACTTCCTTTACAGTCTCCACAGCAACAATCATTTGAATGATTAATTAATTTCAACTCCAAAAATTCCAGGCTGTTTACTTTGAACAATGATATCCTTTTCTAATACTGTTCCACCTCTAAATTTGCTGTATCAGTCGTAGGGCAGTATCAAAAAATGATGAGATGGAATACAATGAGGAGATTGAAAAACCCATGGCATGATGCCAAGATAGCCTCTCCTTCAACTCTCTCAATTGATCAGGAGCTGATCAATTTCTTCAAGAGAGGGGGCACAGACCACACCCTTGTCCACATCAATGACACTGAAGCAAAAAGAGTGAATAGCTACGTTATTAGGAATACACATGCGGCTGAAGCAACATATTAACATGACTGTCAAAGAAACACACCAACACCTCCACTTTCTTTGAAGACAAATGAAGGCTGGCATGTCTCCCACATCTCTCAGCAACTTACAAAGGTGCATCATCAAAAGCATATTTGATGGATGCATCACAGTGTGGCAAAGGCAAATGAAGGACTGAAGAACACCACAACCCCGTGAAAATTGTCTTCTCCCTCCACCATCTTGGAGAAGGCACAAGTGTGTGACATCATGTACAAACAGGCTCAAAGACCATTTCTTCACCTCATCCATCATGTTCCTGAATGCACCCCACAACAGGGCTCTTATGCTGCCCTTGTGATGAACTAATGGATCTTTTACATTGTAACTTTAGTCTCTGTAATTTTGCTCTACTTTATATGGCTGAATGAATGCTATTATTGGACTGTTAGACTACTCGCAGAAGAACCCTTCACATTATACCAGGTATAATATATCAACTAAACTTGGACTAAAATATCCTGTTAACAAAGGGTTAAGGATGCCTAAAGGAGGAAATATTTCAATTCCTTGATCTAAAATAAACTGAAGACCTGAACCTGTTAAATGAAAGAAAAAGACATACAAAAATATCAGTAAGGTCCATCTAGTTCACCCTCTTCCATCTAGATACTCATATAATACAAAAATAAAGATATTTTTGACCAATCATGGGCACTAACATTTATCAATTAAGCAATGACATAGGTATGTGGAAGCAAAATTGGATAGTTATTTTTTGAAAAATAGATTAAAAATGATCAATTTCACTCACACAAGCTGCTTTTCAGATGTCTTGTGCCTAGCTCTATTCCACAGTATCTTTTGTACAAAACTTATTTTGGAGATTTATCATCATCTTTCAGCAATTTATGAATTCTCATCTGCAAGAATGGTCTCCAGTTCCATTATTTCCAATTTGATAAACCAGCCCACCATGGTCTACATTATTCAGTCCCTTTAGGATTTGTAAGCACCCACAACACTTCTGACTTTCGCTGTTTGAATGGAAGCTTGACCAATTTACAAAATTTAAATATCATAGAATCTTCTCAAGCTGAATGAGCCCATTTGGGCCATCATCATGGTCATCCTGGAAAGGAACAATAACCATCACTTTTCTCCTCTGCAAAATCTCTCTTCCATTTTGCATTATAATTGTTTTTAATCCTTGGCAGCCATGTCTATACCTATTATAGATGATGAATTTTTCTTTATTCTAATATATCCTAATTTCAAAGTATCATCTTCCAAAAGCATGAGCTATGATATTTCAAATTTTGATCTCTTTAATCCAATAAATCCAATTCTATGACTGCTGCTTTATGTAGCTTTAATTAATTGATAAAACAGATAAACATTTTGCACATCTTCGCATTAAGACTTCATAAGGATGGATAAACAAAGCATTTACTGTATTCTTCTTTGGCTTGGCTTCGCGGACAAAGATTTATGGAAGGGGTAAAAAGTCCACGTCAGCTGCAGGCTCGTTTGTGGCTGACAAGTCCGATGCGGGACAGGCAGACACGATTGCAGCGGTTGCAGGGGAAAATTGGTTGGTTGGGGTTGGGTGTTGGGTTTTTCCTCCTTTGCCTTTTGTCAGTGAGGTGGGCTCTGCGGTCTTCTTCAAAGGAGGTTGCTGCCCGCCAAACTGTGAGGCGCCAAGATGCACGGTTTGAGGCGTTATCAGCCCACTGGCGGTGGTCAATGTGGCAGGCACCAAGAGATTTCTTTAGGCAGTCCTTGTACCTTTTCTTTTGTGCACCTCTGTCACGGTGGCCAGTGGAGAGCTCGCCATATAACACGATCTTGGGAAGGCGATGGTCCTCCATTCTGGAGACGTGACCCATCCAGCGCAGCTGGATCTTCAGCAGCGTGGACTCGATGCTGTCGACCTCTGCCATCTCGAGTACTTCGACGTTAGGGATGTAAGCGCTCCTATGGATGTTGAGGATGGAGCGGAGACAACGCTGGTGGAAGCGTTCTAGGAGCCGTAGGTGGTGCCGGTAGAGGACCCATGATTCGGAACCGAACAGGAGTGTGGGTATGACAACGGCTCTGTATAATGATAGATATAAGATATATATAAAGCTCAAACTTTAAAGAGACTCATAACGATATATATAAATTTAAATAGTAACACAGAAAAGAAAACTCTTTTGTCCTCACGCCTTCTCTACATCTTGAATAATAATGAGCAAGCCGTTAGTCTGAGCAGATATTACAACATATTACCTCATAGTCACTATGTTAACACATCGAACAATAGTCTCTTAAAGAGACAAGCACAAAATTAACTAAGAATCAAAAGCACAAGGTTTTAACCTTTACACCTATCAAAACTGTTGAGTTTTGGAATTCCATCTTCAATGCTCTCCCCCTCTCTACAGCCCCTTGTAAGATACCCCTTGGATCTAATTTACATTTGAATGGCCTGGAAAGCAGTGATGGCATTTCAGATTTCCTGCTAATTTAATGAATGCCAATTTTTCAAACACTTCATCCTTCTGATAGAGATATGTCAAGAGTATCAGCATTATCCTTCCTTAACTCCCTGGTCTCTACATGCTTCTTCCAAGAACTTTGTCAATGTTAAAGATGCTGCAAAGTTTATACATTCTTGCTGCTCATCGCACCCCTTTTATTTTAGGAAGGGGAAGCTGAGGGACCACATACATGTCTTTTTTGACAGGACATAGTCGGAGTTTCATTCAGAAAGGGGCATCCTATTAGAGGAACAAAAATTATTCAGCAGGTAAGGACAGATATTGTTTTTACAAGATATCATATATTTTTGTTCATCTAGTCATAGACAGTGGGAATAGAAGCAAACCAGGGGAATGGTCCTCTTGCAAAGTGTTGGTTGTCATGGGAGTCAGCAATATCCCTGATGACATCATATGTGAGGAATGCATCCAGCTGCAGGTCCTGACAAGCCAAGTTAAGGAATTGGAGCTGAAGTTGGATGAACTCCAGATCATTCGGGAGACAGAGGCAGTGAAAGACAGGAGTTACAGGGACAATCTCACACCAAGGAGGCAGGAGGAGGGGAGATGGATGACAGTCAGGAGAGGGAAAGGGAACATGCAGGCAATACATGGCACACCTGTGGCCATTCCATTCATTAACAAGTATACCATTTTGGATACTGTTGGGGGAGGGACCGACCAAGGATAATCAACAGAGTTCAGGACTCTGGTACACAGTTTGGTCCTGTTAAAAAGGGAAGGGAGGACAAGAGGTGATCTGTAGTGATAGGGGATTCCATAGGACAGATAAGAGGTTCTGTGGAAGAGATAGAGTATCCAGATGGCATGTTGCCTCCCTGGTGCCAGGATCTGAGATATCTCAGATCAAGTTCAAGGCATTCTCAGGAGGGAGGGTGAGCAGCCAGATGTCATGGTCCAATGTAGGGTCCAATGACATGGGTAGGAAGGGTGAGGAGGTCCTGCAAGGAGGGTTCAGGGAGTTAAGTGCTAGGCTGAAGGATAGGACCTCCAGGTTAGTGATCTTAGGATTGCAACCCATGCATGAGCAAGTGACAATAGAAAGAGGAGGATAATTCAGATTAACACGTGGCAAAAGGCATGGTGTCTGAGGGAGGGCTCCATGTTTCTGGATCATTGGGCTCTCTTCCAGGGAAGGTGGGACTTGTTCTGATAGGAGGCTTTGCATCTGAAGTGGAATGGGTCTAATATACCTGCGAGAGTGTTTGCTATTGCTGTTCCAGTTGGTTTAAACTTCATTTGTAAGGGGAGGGACCAGAGGGCAAGAATTGATAGAGGAGTGGAGGAGGGAAAAGATAATGTGAAAATTAGAAGACAATGGGTTAAATGTGATGGAAATGTTCTCTGGTGCATCTATTTCAATGCAAAGAGTATTGTAGGAAAGGCAGACGAGCTTAGACCATGGATTGGCCCGTGGAATTATGACATTGTGGCCATTAGTGAAGCTTGATTTCAGGAGGGGCTGGACTGACAGCTCAATGTTCCAGGCTTCCATTGCTTTAGATGCAATAGAATGGCGGTGGAGTGGGGGAGGTTGCAAAGGGGAGGAGTAGCATTGCTCGGCGGGGAAAATATTACAGCTGTGCTCAGGCAGGATAGACCAAAGGACTCATCTACTGAGGCTGTATGGGTGGAGCTGAGGAACAGGAAAGGTATGACCAACACTCATGGAGTTCTATTATAGACCATCAAATAGTAAGAAAAAATTGGAGGAGCAAATTTGTAAAGAGATAGCAGACAGCTGAAAAAAAAACATAATGTTGTTATAGTAGGAGATTTTAAACTTTCCACATATTGACTGGAACTTTCATACTGTAAAAGTGCTGGATGGCTTGAAATTTGTCAAATGTGTTCAGGAAAGTTTTCTAAATCAATATATAGTGGTACTGTTATGAGCCCAGAGGACCCCAAAACCCAGCAGCAATAGATATTCACCAAGACAAATGGTTTCCAAAACAAAAGATTTTAATAATCTTTAAAGAAGAAAACAGGATCATACTCTTATTACTTATTACTATTAACTTACTTAACCTAACTTAACCCCCTTCTAATTCTAAGCGCACATGTATGTAATGTGTGTAAGTTCAGAAAAGTTTTTTGGTTCACAGTCCAATCTCACTTCTCATTCCTCCAAGTTCACTGGTTGCAGGCAATTGATATACTGTGCACAGAATTTAACATGTACAAAGTTCACCAGGCTTTGGTGCTTGAAAGGTAAATGGTTACCTCTCGGGAAGGTTCTTGTTGGTTTTCAGGGAGAGATTTGTTGTTCGCTGGACACCCACAAAACTGATTCCTTCTGATTTGCCATGTAAGTGTCTTGCCAAAGAAACTTGCCCCATCAGGGTTTTCCAGATGATAACCTCTTTCTTTCAGGTCACCTTGGAGTTCCTTTTTGTTTCTCTTATTTCAAGTGAAATATTAGGCAGCCAGTCCTCTCCACTTGTATGGACCACAAGAGCTTTGACCAGGCTGAACTAAGAATTCACAACCCACCTTCAAAATGAGGTTTTTCCACAAGCTTGCCAGCTTGTCATGTTCCAGTCCCAGCTGTGGCTGCTGAACTGTAGAACTGAATACTCTCTCTCTCTCTCTCTCTCTCTCTCTCTCTCTCTCTCTCTCTCTCTCTCTCACTCACTCTCTGAGAAAAACCTGCTTGACTCCCTCTGCTTGCAAAACTACATGACCCTCTTAGAACAGAAAACTTCAATCAGACAGCCTGCAGCTCCGAACCTAATCCTCTAAGTTCAAAACAACAATCCATTAGTGAAGTCCCTTGGGCACTCTTCAAAGTTTTTGCAAAGGCTTGTCTGCCTTGAGTAGACCTCCAGCATTTTAAATGAGATCTGTTCTGAAATGTTTGTATGAGACCTACACCAAAAACCTGCCACAATTTATCTCCTTTAAAATATATCCATACACAATACAAATTTCAACACAATCTGTCACAGTACCAACTAGAGAGAATGCGATACTGGATTTCCTAATAGGGAATGAGTGAGGAGAGATTACAGAAGTATGTGTGGGGGAACATTTTGGGTCCAGTGATCATAATGCCATTAGTTTCAAGTTAATTAAGGATAGACCTGGTCCTCGGGTTGAGATTATAAATTAGAGAAAGGCCAATTTTGAGGAAATGAGAAAGATCTAGAATGCATGGATTGGGATAAATTGTTTTCGGGCAAAGTAAGTGAATGGTGCAAAGTGAAATTTTGAGAGTTTAGAGTTTGTATGTTCCTGTGGCGATCAAAGCCATATGGAACCTTGAGTTTCAAGGGATATTGGGGATCTGCTTCGGAAGAAGATAAACGTGTATAATATGGTGCAAATAAGGTATTAAAAATGCAAGAAAAAGTTCAACAAGGAAATCAAGAAGGCTAAAAGAAGATATGAGATTGCTTTGGCAGCCAATGTGAAGGAAAATCCTAAGGATTTATACAGGTATATTAGTCCTCTTAAAGATCAGAGGGGTCAACTTTGCATGGAACCAAAAGAGATGGGAAAGATCTTGTATGGTTTTTTTTCATCAGTATTCACTCAGGAAAAGGCAACAGAGTTGTGGAAAGTAAGGAGGAGGAAATGCTTGCTGTCTTAAATCAAATAAGGGTGGATAGATCATCAGAACTTGACAAGATAGTCCTTGAGGGAGACTATTTGTAGAAATTGCAGGGACTCTGGCAAAAATATTTAAAATGTCCTTAGCCACAACTGTGGTGCCAGAGGATTGGAAGTTAGCTCACCTTGTTCCATTGTTTAAAAAAGGCTCCAAAAGTAACCCTGGAAATTATACGCTGATGAGGTAAATGTTGGTTTACATTGGTAGTAGGTAAATTATTGGAAGGTGTTCTAAGAGATCAGATATACAATTATTTTGATAGTCAAAAACTGATTAGGGATAGTCAACATGGCTTTGTGTGTGGTAGATCATGTTTAACCAATCTTATAGAGTTTTTCGAGGAGTATAAGGAAAGTTGACAAAGACCCCACATGGGAGCTGTCAGGAAGGTTCAGACACTAGGTATTCATGATGAAGTTGTGAACTGAATTCGGCAATGGTTGGACTGACCTCTATTGTGATGAAATGCTTTGAGGGGCTGGTCATGGCCAGAATTAACCCATACCTAAGCAAAGATCTGGACGCACTGTAATTGATCTATCATCACATTCACTCTGCAGCAGATGCAATATTGCTGGCTCTCCACTCAGCTCTGGATTGCCTTGTAGCAGCAACTCTTCATCAGCTACAGCTCAGCCTTCAACACCATTATTCCTTCAGTGCTGGTCAAGAAGCTACAAATTCTGGACCTCTGCACCCCTCTCTGCAACTGGATTCTTGACTTCCTCATTGGAAGTTCACAGACAGTACAAATTAGAAACATGTCTCCTCCTCATTGATTATCAACACAGACGCACCTCAAGGATGTGTGCTTATTCCACTGCTCTACTCATTATACACCCATGACTGTGTGGTCAGGCACATTTCAAATACTATCTACAAGTTTGCTGGTGACACCACAGTTGTTGGCAGAATCAGAAACAGCAATGAGAAAGTGTACAGGAGGGAAATAAATCAGTTTGTTGAGTGATGCCAACAACCTTGCGTTCAACATTAGCAAAACCAAGGAGATGATTGTGGACTTCAGGAGGAAGTCATGGAAACACAACCCAGACCTCATCAAGGGCTCAGTAGTGGAGGGAGTTAAGAACATCAAATTCATGGGTGTCAACATCACCAAGGATCTGTCCTGGAGCCTCCATGTTGATGCAATCATGAAGAAAGCTCACCAGTGGCTATACTTTATGATGTGTTTGAGGAGATTCAGTATGTCACCAAAGACTCTCGAAACTTCTACAGGTGTACCATGGAGAGTATTTTGGCTGGTTACATCACTGTCTGCTATGAGGGCACCAAATCTCAGGACTAGGAAAAACTCTAGAGGGTTGTTAACACAGCCCGCAACATCTCAGGCACCAGACTTCACACCATCAAGGACATCAACAAGAGTTGGAGTCTTAAGAAAAGCAGCCTCTATTCTCAAAGATCCCCATAACCTAGACCATGCCCTCTTCACTCTGCTACCATTGGGAAAAGATATAGGAGCCTAAAGACAAGCACTGTCTCAACAGCACAAGAACAGTTTCTTCCCCACTGCCATGAGATTCCTGAATAATCAATGAACCAAAGACACTGCCTTACTTTTTATGCACTTTTTTTTTCATTTATTGTTGTAAAAGTAGTTTATATGACTGTTTGCACCATATTTAATTCAGTTGCTGACCTGTCTATCCACGGTCTCATGCACTGTCCGTCTGAGATCACCTGCAATTTGGAGGAACAATACCTCATCTTCCATTGGGCACCCTCAAAATGGATGGTATTAACCCCTCCCACCCAATTCTTCCCCATTACCTTCCATCAGCTCTGACTTCCCCTTCCTCTCTGTTTCCTTTCACAGAGAAAAAAGCAGTTCTCACCTCTCCCTTTACTATATCCAATTAACACCTTTTGTGGATTTGGATTCTTCCCCCAGCCAGCACTGTCTCTATTCTGAGATTTTGGTTTTGCTTATTCTATGAAGAAGGGCTCAGGCCCGAAATGTCTGCAATATATCTTTATCTCCTATGGATGCCGCAAGACCAGCTGAGTTCCTCCAGAATTTCAGTGTGTTTTACTACAATCATTGCATCTGCAGACTTTCATGTTTCTCCCAATTATACTGGGCCCAATCACTTCTTGCTACTCCCTTAAGACAAATTGTTCAGAAGCCTGAAGTTCAGCACATTCTGATTCAGGAAGAGTTTTTATCCAATAGTTATCATGCTCCTAAACAACCCCCTCTGCTTACTACCCTAACTTTAATCGTAAACTACTCAAGGGCCTCCAAAAGATCAATCAGCACAATTGAAATTTCAATTTATTTCTACACAATCAGTATTTTCAGCTAAATTTACTTGATCAACATACAAAGCGTTAGATGAATTCTCTGGGTCAGGCAGCATTGAAAGATAATTTTCTGATATATAACGATATAACCATATAACCATATAACCACTTACAGCACAGAACAGGCCAGTTCGGCCCTACTAGTCCATGCCATAGCAAATCCCCACCCTCCTCGTCCCACTGACCAGCACCCGGTCCATACCCCTCTAGTCCCCTCCTATCCATGTAACGATCCAGTCTTTCCTTAAATGTAACCAATGATCCCGCCTCGACCACGTATGCCAGAAGCTCATTCCACATCCCCACCACCCTCTGCGTAAAGAAATTTCCCCTCATGTTCCCCTTATAATTTTCCCCCTTCAATCTTAAACCATGTCCTCTAGTTTGAATCTCCCCCTTTCTTAATTGAAAAAGCCTATCCACGTTTACTCTGTCTGTCCCTTTTAAAATCTTAAACACCTCTATCAAGTCCCCTCTCAATCTTCTACGCTCCAGAGAAAAAAGCCCCAGTCTGCACAACCTTTCCCTGTAACTCAGACCCTGAAATCCTGTCAACATTCTCATGAACCTTCTCTGCACTCTCTCTATTTTGTTTATATCTTTCCTATAATTTGGTGACCAAAACTGTATGCAGTACTCCAAATTTGGCCTCACCAATGCCTTGTACAATTTCATCATAACCTCCCTACTCTTGAATTCAATACTCCAATTTATGAAGGCCAACATTCCAAATGCCTTCTTTACCACACCATCTACCTGAGTATCAGCCTTGAGGGTACTATTTACCATAACTCCTAAATCCCTTTGTTACTCTGCACTCCTCAATTGTCTACCATTCAATGTATATGACCTATTTAAATTTGCCTTTCCAAAATGTAGCACCTCACATTTATCTGTATTAAATTCCATCAGCCATTTTTCAGCCCACACCTCCAGCCTTCCTAAATCACCTTTTAATCTACGGTAATCTACCTCACTGTCCACAACACCACCAATCTTTGTGTCATCCGCAAACTTGCTTATCCAATTCTCCACCCCTACATCCAGATCGTTAATATATATAACAAATAATAGTGGACCCAGGACCGAACCCTGAGGAACTCCACTAGTCACTGGCCTCCAATTGGACAAACAATTTTCTACCACTACTCTCTGACACCTCCCATCCAACCACTGCTGAATCCATTTCACTACCTCTTTATTTATACCTAATGCCTCCACCTTTTTTCCTAACCTCCTGTGGGGAACTTTGTCAAAAGCTTTACTAAAGTCCAAATAGACAACATCCACAGCTTTCCCTTCATCAACCTTTTTTTGTAACCCCCTCGAAGAACTCAATCAGGTTTGTCAAGTATGATCTACCCCTGAAAAAACCATGCTGATTACTCCCTATCAATCCCTGTACCTCCAAAAATTTGTAAGTACCATCCCTCAGAACACTTACCATCAACTTGCCCACCACAGACATCAGACTTACAGGCCTATAATTCCTAGGTTTGCATTTGGACCCTTTTTTAAACAGAGGAACCACATGCGCCACCCTCAAATCCCTTGGCACCACCCCCGTGGCCAGTGACATCCTAAATATCTCTGTTAATGGCCCCACTAACTGTCCACTAGCCTCCCTGAGTGTCCTAGGGAATATTTTGTCTGGTCCGGGAGATTTATCCACCTTTATCTTTTTTTTTAACACAGCCATCACTACCTCCTCGGTTATCCTTATATGCTTCATGACCTCCCCACTATTTTTCTTTACTTCAACTGGTTCAACATTTTTTTCCCTAATGAATACCGAGGCAAAGAAATCATTCAAAATTTCCCCCATTTCCTCAGACTTCTCACTCAGCCTACCCTCACTATCTACAAGGGGTCCAATTTTATCTCTCACTAATTTTTTACTTTTAATGTACTTATAGAAACCCTTTGGCTTTATTTTTACTCTGTCAGCCAAAGCCTCTTCATGCCTTTTTTTGTCCTTTCTAATTTCTTTCTTAAGATTCCTTCTACACTCCTTGTAGTCCTCCTTCAAACTCTCAGCTCCCTGCTCTTTATACCTCTTGTACACCTCCCTTTTTCTCCTAACCAAATTTCCAATATTCCTCGAAAACCAAGCCTCCCTATGACTTCCAGCCTTTCCTTTGATCCACACTGGGACATAACTACTCTGTACCCTCAAAATTTCTTTTTTGAATATCCTCCATTTTTCATTAACATCCTTACCTGAAAGTATCCTGTCCCACTCAATACTCCCCAAATCCCTTCTTATTCCTTTGAAATTTGCTCTTTTCCAAACCAGAACCTCAACTTTAGGCCTCTCCTTGCTCTTCCCTAAAACTACCCTAAAACTAACAGAATTATGATCACTAGACCCAATTGGTTCTCCAACATTAATGTCCGCTACCTGACCTAGCTCGTTCCCTAACAGGAGATCCAGTATTACACCATCCCGAGTCGGTTCTTCTACTAACTGATTTAGAAAACAATCCTGACTACATTTAACGAACTCCAGCCCATCCAGCCCTTTAACCGTATGGGTATCCCAATCAATGTGTGGGAAGTTAAAATCTCCCTTGATCACTACCTTATGATTTTCACACATATACGTTATCTCCCTACAAATTTGTTCCTCTAATTTTCTTGGCCCATTTGGTGGTCTGTAATACACCCCTATTAGCACCCTCTTGCCTCCTCCACCCCTCAATTCCACCCAAAAAGCTCAGGCTCAAAATAATCACTTTCTATTTCTTTTCACAGATGCTATCTAACCCACTAAGTTCCTCTAGCACTTTGCCCATTACTCCAGCTTTTTAAAAAATGTAGACATACAGCATGGCAACAGGCCATTCTGGCTCACATGCTCATGCCACTAAATACTCAAATTAACCTAGCTTTGTTTAGTTTATTTATTTTTATAGTACATTTAAAACAACTCAGGTTGATCAAAGTGCTGTACAGATCATAATTACATAGCAACTTTAGCAGCTACATACCCTGTATGTTTTGAAAGCTTCCGCAGACTTCTTGTTTTGCCAAGTTTATTTCTATTCTTCTGTTAAAAATAATGTCTTACTTTTTTTCTGAAGAAAATTTGACATCACAAGAACATAACTGCTGAAGGTCAAAATATCCATGCAGCTTGGAGAACCCCACTGACAAATTTGTCAAAAGCAGTGCAGAGCATGCTGATTTTAATTTTAGGAAGATACTATTTTGGATAGGATCATCTGCACTGAAGTACTTCTACACTGTGAGTAAAATCAAGTTTTATTCTGCTGGCACTTAAAGACAAATAGGCCATGGAGACTCACTGTGTGTGTTTTTACAGAAGGTTTGGCCGGATACCAAGTGTTTGTAAGTACGTATGGATCTGTATTCCAGAATGAAGGAATAGAGAGGATTGGAGATGAGAAAGTAAAGAGAGAAAGAGGAAGTCAAACCTGAAGTTTTTTTTTTCAAAATCTGTAATCTGAAGTCAAGAATTGATTTTTAAATTTTAAATTTAGACATAGAGCACGGTTACAGGCCATTTCGGCCCACGAGTCCGTGCTGCTCAATTTATACCCAATTAACCTATACATTTAAAATAGTGGGAGGAAACCCAAGCCACAAGGAAAATTCATGCAAACAAGAGAAGGACGTACAAACTCCTTACAGACAGCGCAGGATTAAAACCCCAGTTCCGATCGCTGTCACTGTAAAGGTGTTGCACTAACTGCTGTGTCAACTGTGCTGCCCCTATAATAGATGGCTGGGAATCACCTTCATAATAAAGTTCCCAGTTTAAAATATAAACTCATTCCCACTGTGAGTTATCACGTGCTAATTTTTACTTGTGCAGACAAGCATTAAATAATAAACCACTTTTAAAATATACCACTCTTTAAATATGCCACCACTAATGCACCATTCAATTCAATTAAGTTTTGGAGAAGATATAGGAGGTTTCAGTGATGAAAACCAAAGAACAATGGTGGTTGTTACATTTTTATAGGTCTAGATAGTGTCATTGTCAGGCCAGAAACTAATCCCACTGTGTTATTCTCTCCTCAGAGGCTTCAACTTATTTTGTCTGAACCCCTTCCAGAGCAAGGCATCCCATGTTTTCATCTCTTCACACTAGTCATTTTTAAAATTGTCATCTCATCATTTCTGCTCCGATGGAAAGGATTCCAGTGTATCAATTCTCTCTTAAAACAATAGTTTCTCATGCATGGGATTATCCTGCTATGCACTCTCCAGTGACACTGAAACATCCACATCTGTACACAATACATGAAGTGTCATTGAAAACTCACCTGCGATCAATTTATCATTATCCCTTTGCCCTTGAACAAATGAGCATATCTGTAAAAGTCTAACTAATTTGGACTTTTTAAATTTTATTTTTGGAGTTGGATCAAAATCACAGATAAAGATAAGAAATTTGTTCATTTGTCTCGTGCTTCTCATGAGACTTGCAGGCAACCAAAATTATTTTGCTTTGACTTATATAATGATGAAGAAACCATGGTTTTATTGGAAAAACATGTTTTTAATCTTTGCATGACAAGCTCCCATAATCAATGATAATAATCTGCTCGCGTAAGGTTATTTGGAGATTCAGCAAGTTGGTTGCAACTCCAATGCTGGTCTTTGGGTCATTTTATAACTGGTTTAACATCTCATCTAAAACTTGGAACCTTTGAGAGTGTAGCACAACCTCAAATAATTAAAAAGCAAATGGAATATGATGGTTTATTGCCAACTGAATAGAATACAAACATATGAGTGAAGTTCAGAGGTTTATTGGATTGATACTTGGTGTCGGCCAGTTGTCCTTATGAGGAAAGTTCGGAAAGGCTTGGGTTTTATTCAATAGAGATTAGAAGGAGGAGTGGGGACTTAATTAAAACATGTAAGATCCCAATGGGTTCTAATAGGATGGTTCAACAAGGATAACTGAGAAAACAATGTTTGTGAAAGGGTAGCGGTAGGTAGTTTGGTAATAGTATTGAATGACCAAGGTCCAAAGAGGGATTAGTATAAATACTCAATAGCCAACATGGACTTGGAAGACTGCAGACCCTGTTTCTGTGCTAAATGACTATAACCCAGGCCTTTGTATTAAAGAGTCCCTGTTTAAAAATAGTGTGTAGCTAATTTTAAACAGAGATGGAGTGACATTTTTCTCTCAAACCACAGTAGATGGAGATTCTTTGAATATTTATAAGAGATAGTTTATTTTTTAAATAAGCAAGGGAGTGTAAGGTCACCAGGAACACAGTGAATCACAGAGTCGAAGTTGCAATCAGATTAGCTATGAAGTTATGAAATGGCAGAGCAGGTACTCGAGGCCTATTCCTGCTCTTCATTTGAATGCTCATATGTTCAACCTAGATTTTATTCTCAAGTCTCTAGAGTAGGACAGAAATTTGGCATGTCTTGAATTAGACACAAAATATGCTACCAACTGACTCATATCTGACACTAAGCAAACTTGGCTTATAAATATTTTAAAGATTTTATTTTACTTTGAATATGTTGTGACAGCAGAGGGAAAGCATGGCATCGCCAACATGTGTTTTAAAGTTCAATGTCTTCATGCAGAAGTGTCTTGGGAGGGAACAAAATAGAACACAGTGTGCAATGTTCATTACAATGACACAAGTGCAATGTGCAGTGAATCACTATACATCTGAAGAACAAATCATCCAAAAACCTTTCCACATCTAATATTTTACAAGCCAGGAAATATAAAGGTATTTCTCTTCAAAGACATTTCTTCAGATGACAGTCTACTGTAATAATATGCAGGCAATGTGAACAAAAGTATACGAATCAAGCATTCACCTACAAAACTTACCACTTTTGATATTGAACTTTTTTTTAAAAAAAAACTTAATCGCAAAGCTACAGATCCAGCCCAAATGCAGGTCAATGACTTGACATGATAGCAGAATGGACCATCTGCAGCACTGACAGCGGCAGCAAAATTAATTTAGGGAAAAATAGGGACCACATTATGGAGCAGCAGGAGTCCAGCTATCCAGGCTCAATCTTGAGCTATGTGATGTTTTCACATTCTCTCTGCAACCATGCGGTTCCCATCAGGAGCTCCAATTTCCACCAAATCTCAAAGATGCACTTGTGGTTAATTAGCTGTTGTGAATTACCTGCTGGTGTGAGTTAAGGGCAAAAAATATCAATGGGAGTTATGCGACAGAGCATTAATTGGAAGACTACAGGAAAATAATTGAAAGTGGAAATATAAAACTACTGAAATTGCTCTCCAAGAAGCTGGAAAGGATCAAATGGCTTCCTTTGATTTTGGATCAGGTAAGATGGAAATTTGGAGTAGAAATAGGAATTTGGCTTTTCAATATCAAATAACATTCAAGATTAATTCAGATGAAGTCTCATTTTCTACCTCAGTACCATTTACCAGCACTTCCTCACACATCTTGATTTTCCTAATGTGGAAAAATCTTATAATTTTTGATTTGAATGAACACAATTGAGTCTTCAAAGCTTCATGCATAAGGTAGAGAATTTGAAGGAATTTCTCTTCATCTCAATCCTAAATGGCCTTGCCCTACCAAAGTTCTCTTTCTAATGGCTTGGCCACTAAAGAGTTGGGAAAATGGAACAAAACATACTAATGAAGGGAATTACTAAGTGCTTCAATTTCTTTCAATATCATATGTATAAGGAAAGGTTTATACTGATATGGGCCAAATGCAGGCAAATGGGACTAGCTTGTTAGGCATGGACAAGATGGGCCAAAGATCCCAAGATGAGCCAAAGATCCCATGGCATCCCATGTTCTATAAAACCTACTGCACATCACAGTAAATCATATAACATGGATTACTTATGGATAAATATCTTAAATATGACCAATTACAGATAATTTCATATAAAACAGAAAATATCTCATATTTCTGTCATTGTCAAAGTATTTACTTCATTGAGACTTTCTCATCTATCCCTTCTACACATCCATACATATATCTACATAGTTATCAAACGAATGTATCTGGAATTAAAATAACATATGAGACAGAAATGTAGAACCATAGAAAAGAACAGAATGGGGCCTTCAGTCTATGACATTGTGCTGACCTATTGATGAACCATCAATCACAAAAGACTGAAGTTTTGAAACTGATGGGCTTTTATTAACTATAGACTGGAACAGCCATCAACCTCATTGACTGATCAAGGCAGAGCGAAATGGGAATTATGCAAAGGGCCTTGGGTGGGATCAGTCTTGGGAGACGTTTCTAGCCTGTAGCTATAACCCTCTATTTTTCTTCCATCTATGTGACAATCTAAAATTCTTATAAATATCCATATTGCACCAGCCTCTAGCACACCCCTCAACAATATATTCTGCTCTCTGTGTAAAAATAACCTCTGATGTCACCCCTAAGAATTCCCCACTAACGTTAAACAGACGTCCTTTGGTCATGGCATTGCCACTCTCGAACAAAGTGCTGGCTGTCCACCCTATCTATGCCTCTCATAATATATATAATATCTCTATTAAATCAACTCTTATCTTCAGTTGCCTCAAAGAGAAAAAGCCTTATCTCTGTCAACTTTTCCTCATAAGACATGCTCTCCAATCCAGGCAGCATCCCAATAAATCTCCTCTGCAACCTCTTTAAAGCTTCCACATCCTTCCTAATAATAAGGTGAGTAGAAATGAACACAATGCTTAAAGTATGGTCAAA
This sequence comes from Narcine bancroftii, assembly GCF_036971445.1. Lineage (NCBI taxonomy): Eukaryota > Metazoa > Chordata > Chondrichthyes > Torpediniformes > Narcinidae > Narcine > Narcine bancroftii. The sequence goes on from NC_091471.1 coordinate 152,383,737, forward strand.
CCCAAATTTTACAGTGCCACATTACTGTGATAAACCACTGTATGTGTATATTTATCTGTTTGGACACTCCCATTGGCCGACTGTACCTGTATTCCCTCCCACAGATTCCTGAATAAAGGTGACTGTTCCACAGCCCCCACCTCAGTGCTGGACAGTCAAGCAGCATGGATGTGGTTTTCTATAGCTAATAAAAGCCTATCAGTCTTCTGGAGTCATTGATGGGGCATCAATTTTATTAGCTATATTTTTTTTATAATGGAGCAGATCCTGAAACCAGAGAAGCTGGATATTGACCCTCAATCACCTGAGGCATCTACCAACTTCGAACTCTGGCTACAGTGTTTCAAGGCCTTCTGCAGGCTCCTTCATTTATCATGCTGTCAGAGACCGACAAATTACAGGTACTGCACTCCCGAGTCATCACCCTCGTGCACTCAATGATCAGGGAAGCCATGTCATATCAGGAGGCCATGGACATTCTAAAGGCCAGTACCTATGAAAGATTAACAAAGTCTACACCAGACACCTCCAGTTGACCTGAAAGCAGTGACCCAGCGAGTCAAATGCTGAGTACTTCCAGGCCCTGCAAACCCTCAGAAAGGACAGTGAATGAAGACCATGACGACTGCGGTGTACACAGAGGACCTGATCAGGGATGCCTATGTTTTAGGGATCAGGTTGAATTACATCCACCAAAGACTATTGAAGCAAGGGGAACTCAGTCTGCAGAAAGCAGTTGAGCTGGCAGGTACACTGGAAGTGGCCTTTCAAAAATATGGAGGCCTACTCAACTGACAATGTGGCTGCCTTGTGATTTCCCAAGTGCCACCATCTTGGGATGCACTGCTACCCCCTCACCCCACTAATGATTTGCCCATGGGGGCAGTAAACAAATGCCTTTGAACACCATCTCCAGGTCCCAACAGCGACCCAACCATGGCCATTGTACACTGGGAGCACCCGAAGTGCTACTTCAGCACTCTGGATAAACATCTGAGGAAATGTTGCCCAGCAAAAAGACACAGTCTGCTCCAGCTGCGGGAAGAAGGGACACTGAGCTAAGGTGTGTAGATCTTAACCCCTTCCCAGCGGCACTGCATGTGGACCATGGAGGCCACCAACTTGGATGCCGCCATTGCTGGGAACTAGCAGTGTCACGTGTGAGTCGTGGGGCCTGTCAACTTGGGCATCATCTTCAGAACTCAGCAGCACTGCGTGTGGGCTATAGATCTGACATCTTGGACACCGCCATCTTACAAATCAGCACACAATCTCTCTGCCAGAGCGACAAGCAACACTCCAACACTAGCCTCTATCAGACTCGACCAGGACAGTCCGCGTCAGCTCGCCAGGTCAAGGAGACCAAAAGGTCTCCTTGGCCTCAAAGTCACAAATGGCGGATGTCCATGGCTACTGCATAGTGATTTTGACCATGTGGGTGACAGACTAAACTTGTAGTGATGCCACAGCTCTGGGCTGCTGTACTATTATGACTGGATTTTCAATGTCACACAGCTAGTGACCCAATCACTCATCGTACATGATCTGCGAACTCTCCACAATCAAAATCACCCCCTCCACCATTGTTCTCCAATCTCACCTCCAAGTATAAACCTATCGCCATCAAAAGTATATGGTATTGTGCTGGGGACAGGGCCTTTATTCAAGTGGAGCACAACGGCTACTTAATGAAGGGATCATTGAGGCCAACACCAGCCCTTGGAGTGGACAAGTGGTGGTAGGGCGGAATGGGGAGAAGAACCGGATGGTCATTGATTACAGTCAGACTATTAATAGGTACACACAACTAGATGTGTTCCCCCTCCCCCGTATATCTGATATGGTGAACCAAATTGCACAGTATCAGATCTTCTCCACCATCGACCTGAAATCAGCATACAACCAGCTCCCTATATGCCCAGAGGACCACCAACATATTGGGTTTGAGGCGGATGGCCACCTCTACAATTTCCTACGATCCCTTCAGTGTCACTAATTGAATCTCATTCTTTCAGCGGGAGACGGACTGCATAGTGGATCAGTACGAGCTGCAGGCTATATTCCCGTACATTGACAATGTCACCATCTGCGGCCAAGACCTGCAGGACCATGGCACCAACCTTCAAAAGATCCTCCAGACTGCCATGTACATAAGGCCAAGTGTGTATTTGACACAACCCGCCTTGCCATCCTTGGCTGTGTCATTAAGAACAGAGTCATTGGTCCAGTCACTGATCACATGCACCCACTCCTGAAACTTTTTCTCCCCCCACAGCCTTAAGGCCCTGAAAAAGGTGCCTGGGCTCTTTCTCTTACTATACCCAGTGGATCACTCACTATGAAGACAAGGCCCACCCCCTTGTCAAATCCACCTCTTTCCCTCTGACACCAGAGGCTCGTGCAGCCTTCAGCTACATCAAGACAGATATTGCCAAGGCCACAATGCTTGCTGTGAATGAATGCACCTTGTTCCAGGTGAAAAGCAACGTGTCAGACTTTGCTCTGTCTACTACCCTTAGCCAGGCAGGCAGACCAATTGCTTTCTTTTACCATACTCTCCATGACCCTGAAATTTGACACTCCTCCATCAAGCCATAGTTGAGGCAGTGTAGCACTGGAGACTACCTGGCCAGTAAACAATTTACCCTGCTAAATGACCGATGTGCAGTTGTGTTCATGTCAAATAATGAGCTACGCGATAAAATCAAGAATGACAAGCTATTGAGGTGGAGAATTCAACTGTCCACCTACAATTACAATACCTCATACAGGCCTGGAAAACTCAATGAGCCACCTGATGCCCTATCCTGCCGGACCTATGCCAGCACACATATTAACCACTTGCAAGCCCTTCTCCCAAGAGTTACCAGGTTCTTCAACTTCATCAAACCTGTTGCCTGCCATACTCCAGTGAAGAGATCAGGTCAATGACCAAAAGCTGCCAGGTCTGTGCAGTGTGCAATCCACACTTCTATCGGCCAGAAAGAGTGAAGTTGATAAAGGCCACCCACCCCTTTGAAAGCCTGTGTATCGACTTCAATGACCTTTGCCCTCTACGGACCGCAGCGAGTACTTCCTCAATGTTATTGATGAGTACTCCCACTGGCTATTTGCCATCCCCTGCCTTGACATGACAGCTGCCACAGTCATCAAGGCCCTGTACAGTCTTTTCACTCTATTCAGCTTCTCCAGCTATATTCAGAGTGACCAGGGGTCCGTTTTTATGAATGACAAGCTGCGCCAGTATCTGCTGGCCAGAGGCATTGTCACGAGCTGGACCACCAGCTACAATCCCCGAGAGAACAAGTAAGTGGAAAGGGAGAACGCCATGGTCTGGAAGGCCATTCTTCTAGCCCTGAGGTCTAGGGGCCTTCCAGTCTCCAACTAACAAGAGGTCCTTCCAGAGGTGCTCCGCTCCATAAGGTCTCTCCTATGTATGGCCAGGAACGCCACACTACATAAATATATGTTTTCATACCCCAGGAAATCTGTGACAGAGACCACACTGCTGGCATGGTTGACAAACCAGGCTGAATGTACTCCGGAAGCATGTGAGGAGCCATAAGTCCGACCCTCTAGTCAAAAGGGTTCACCTCCTCCATGCCAACCCCCAGTACGTCTATATGGCATACACTAATGGGCATGAGAACACTGTCTCAGTCAGGGATCTGCCACCTTCAGGGGCTCTGGAAACCTCCACTGATTACTCCACACACCCCTCACCCCTAGCTACCCATGTTGCACCAGGGCCATAGCACATTACCTCACCTCCAACAGAGGACACACCAGACTTATCGCCACTTACCCACCAGCTCAACACCGATGATTGTACACAGGTACCCCAGACTGCCCAGGACCCCGCCACTGTGACATAATTGCAACTGGTTTTATGACTGTCTCAATGACAAACCAGACCACCTGAAAGGCTCAATTTGTAACTGTATCATCACCATTTCACCCCGCTAAACTCTTAAATAAAACAAGGGATGAATGTGGTAAATCACTGTATGTGGATATTTACCTGTTTGGACACACACATTGGCCGATTGCACCTGGGCCCCTCCCACAGGCTCCTGAATAAAGGTAGTGTCCCTCAGCCCCTGCCAAGTGCAGGACAGTCAAGCAGCATGGATGTGCCTTTGTTCTATAGCAAATAAAAGCCTATCAGTTTGTCAACTTCAGTCTTTTGGAGTCATTGATGGTGCATCAATTAATTACCTCATGGTTCTTGAACTGCATTTCCCAACTAGTGAAGGACAGCACAATAACCACCTTCTTAGCTTGCTTATCAACTTGCGTGACAACCTTGAAGGATTTATTGACTTAGACCCCAAGATCCCTCTCTTCCTTCATACTGCTAAGAATCCTACCATTAGCCTTGCAATCCTCCTTCAAAGTTTAATCTTCCAAAGTGTATCACTTCAGGCTTTCCTAGATTCAACTCCATTATCTGTAAATGACTCAGGGAGGACATATTCACATACAAACACTTTCTTTGGATGAAAAAATGTTCAAAAATCATCATTCTCCTGAGGGGAGATATTTTATTATTTACTTGTAATGTATCAGTTCTACTTGATCCTCACATTTCTACAATGTACATTAGAAGCATGTTATTAAAGTTGCTGCATGCAAATACACCTTGGCCTATGTAAAACAGGTATGCCTTGAAGCCCTAAAAGCTATAATTCTACTCACTGGTAAAACATTTAATCCGCAAGTTTTGCTGAGCTCACAGAAGATCCCCAATTATAAAGGAGAGCTCAGTAATTGCTTATATTTAATCACATTACCTGGTTCACTCAAATGATTTGTGTTTCAGCAAATTGACACCAGAAATGAGAAAAAATTAGTTTCAATACTGTGTCACCCTACTCATAATAAGTGGACTGATTCTTCCACTTAGAACCATAGAACATTACAGCACAGATACAGGCCCTTTCGGCCCTTCTAATCTCTGCTTAAAGATTTTTTTTGGTCAGGTCCCACTGACCTGCACCCAATTCATTGCCCTCCAAACATCTCCCATCTACAGAATGTACTTGTCCAAATTCTTTTTAAATGTTAGAATTCACCACTTTAGATGGCATCTCATACCAAACCTCCACCACTCTCTGTGTGAAGAAATTTCCCCTCATGTTCCCCAAAAACTTTTCCCCTTTCACTCTCAACCAATGTTCTCTGTTTGCAATGGAAAAAGCCTATTTACATTTATTCTATCTATCCCTTTTATATTTTAAATACCTCTAAAATATCTTTCCTGATTTTTCTTACTCTTTCCCTCTAACTCAGTTCCTGAAGTCTGGGCAACATTCTAGTAAATTTTCTCTGCATTCTTTCTATCTTACTGTTATCTGTCCTGTAGTTAGGTGACCAAAACACCACACAATACTCCATATTTGGCCTAACCAATGTCTTCACAACTTTACCATAACATCCCAACTCCTACACTCAATGCTTTGATTTATGAAGGCCAATATGTCAAAAGCTCTATTTACAACCCTATCCATCTGTGATGCCACTTTCAGGGAATTATGTATCTGTATTCCCAGGTCCTTCTGTTCTGCCGCACTCCTCAGTGCACTACTATTCACTACGTACATCCTTCCAAAATGCAACACCTCACACTTGTCTGCATTAAATTCCATCTGCCATTTTTCAGCCCATTTTTCCAGCTGGTCCAGATCCCTCTGCAAGCTTTGAAAACCTTCTTTGTTCAGATGCCTCCAATCTCAGTGCCATCTGCAAATTTGCTGATCCAATTTTCCACATTATCAAACGGCAATGGTCCCAGCATCAGTCCCTGAGGCCCACCACTAGTCTCAGGCCTCCAGTCTAAGAAGCAATCTCCACCACTACTCTCTGGTTCCTCCTGTCAGCCATTAGTGAATCCAGTTTACTACTTCACTCTGAACTCCTAGCGTCTGAACCTTGCTGACTCACCTCCCATGTGGGATCTTGTCAAAGACCTTAAAAAAAATCCATGTAGATAACATTCATAGCATTTCCTTTGCCAACTTTTCTGGTAATGTCCTCGAAAAGCTTTATAAGTTTGGTTGAACTCAACTTACCATGCCAAAGGGAATATCTTGTCAGGCCCTAGGGATTTATCCACCCTTATTTTCTTTAAGACAGCAAGCACTTCCTCCTCTTTAATCTGTATAGACATCTCTGCTTATTTTCCTTACTTCCCACATATGTGCCAATTTATTGAGTGATGAAAAAAAAACAACACATTTAAGATCTCCCCAATCTTTTTTGGCTCCATACAAAGCTGACCACTCTGATCTTCAAGGGGACCAATTTTGTTCCTTATTTTCTTTTTGCTCTTAATACACCTGTAGAAACCCTTAGGACTTTCTTTCACATAGTCTGCCAAAGCAACCTCATGTCTTCTGTTCGCCTTTCAGATTTCTCTCTTGAGATCAGAAATTAAATGCTGAGCACATAATATATGCTTTCCAGGGATGGTGGAGTTATTAGAGCATTCTACAGAGATTGGTACAAGGCAAATAACATTCAAATATTTGTTAATTTATATCATTTTTTAAGCAACCCTGCACCATGTACTGCTGCTTGTATATTTTCCAAACCAATTGCAAACCCATAGTTACATTCTGCAGAAGTAGAGGCAGAAGCTAGCACCAGGTGAACTATTCTCATCCATCAGCAACCTTGAAACAAAGCATCTGGAGGCTGTATTCAACATAGCTGGGAACTTCAACCCATCCATTTTCAAGACCAGCACATATCCTGTCCCTCCAGAAGCCACAGCGCCGGTGACCGCTGCTACACCCCAAATTTGACAAATCATTATTAACAGCTGTGCCTCTCCTGCCTGCTTAAAAGCAGAAGCTGAGATCTGAGGACCCCATGGGAAAAAAAATCATACAACACTGGTCTAAGTAAGCAGATAATATGTGACTGCTTTGAGTCAGTAGATTGGTCTATATTCAAGGATACATCAACTAACCTCAGTGACTACACTATTGCTATCACTGACTTCATTAGCAAATGGTGCCAAAGAAAACAATGCATGTGTTCCCCAACCAGATACCATAGCTGAACTCTGAGGTCCATCACTATTGAAGTCCAGATCTGAATCAACCAATTTAGACAATCAAGCCAATACAAAAAATCTAGGTATGACATCTGAAAGACCATCACATGTGGCAAGAGGCAGTGCCAAGCCAAACTTGAGTCCCAGACAGTGCATCTCTCCCTGACAAGCTCAATGCATTTTACCCTTGCTTCAAAGAGGAGGTGAGTGAGCCAACAGTACAAGACATATCTGGTGCTCTTGAAATCACCAAAGACATCCGATGAGACTGAACACACAGAAAGTGGCTGGGCTGAATGGAGTCCTGGACATACCCAGAGAATCTTCTGGTGGGTGTACTCACAGACATCTTTAACCTCCCTGTTATAGGCAGATGTTCCTACTTGCTTGAATAAGGCTAATCCCAGTGCCAAAAGAAAACATTATAATGGGCATTAATGACTACAGCCTGACATCTACTATCATGAAGTGCTTTGAGAGGCTGGGCATGGCTCAGCCTCCCAATCATCCTTGACCCAATTCTATGAATTTACTATCATAAAAGGTCCACAGCAGATACTATCTCACTGGACTTGTACTCACCTCTGGCATATCTGAATATTAAAGATGCAAATGTCAAACTAATATTTATTGACTGCCTTCAACAACAAATAAATTCATCCCAAAACTCAGATTTCAGATTTATTGTCAGAGTACATGAATGACATCACATACAACCCTGAGATTCCCTTTTCCTGCGGGCACAGCAAAATTACCACTAATTGGTAGTTCAAAAATAACTGTACACACATAAACATATAAACAAATAAAATATCCTATACCTCTTTCCCGATGGCAGCAGTGAGTACAGAGCGTATGCTGGGTCGTGTGGATCTTTGATATTTGTTGCTGCTTTCCAACAGCAGCGTTCTCTGTAGATGTACTCAATAGTAGGGAGAGTTTTGCCTGTGATATCCTGGGCTGTGTCCTCTACCTTTTAGAGGGCTTTATGCTCAGCAGTATTTGTGTTCCAATACCAGACCACGATGCAGCTAGTCAGCACTCTTTCCACCCCACCTCTGTAGAAATTTGCGAGGGTTTCTGGTGTCGTAACAAACCTCCACAAACTTCTGAGGAAGTAGAGTTGCTGACATGCTTTCTTCATGATACCATTGATGTGTTGCATCCAGGAAAGATCCTGTGAGATAGTGACTCACAAGAACTTAAATTTGCTCACCCTCTCCACCTCTGAGCCCCCAATGATCACTGGATCGAATACCTCTGGCTTTCTTTTCCTGAAGTCAACAATCAGCTCTTTAGTTTTGGTGATATTGAGTGCAAGGTTGTTGTTGGTGCACTATTCAGCAACTTTTCAATCTCACTCCTGTATGTTGATTCATCCCCTTCCTTTATACAACCCACTACCGCAGTTTTGTCAGCAAATTTGTAGATGGTGTTAATGTCGTACTGAGCTACACAGGTGTAAAGTGAGTAGAGCAGGGGGCTAAGAACACAGCCCTATGGTGCTCTGGTACTGATGGAGATTGTGGAGGAGACATTCTTACCAATCTTCACCAATTGTGGTCTGGAAGTGAGGAAATCCGGGATCCAATTACACAGTAGGGTGTTAACACCAAGGTCTTGGAGTTTGCTAATCAATTTTGAGGAGACGATGGTGTTAATGTCAAACTGTAGTCGATAAAGAGCATCCTGATGTATACATCTTTATTGTCCAGGTGTTCCAGGGCTTTGTGTAGAGCCAGTGAGATGTTATGAATTGGAATGATCCATGTTGCTGCTCAGACATGAGCAGATCTGCTTCATCACCAGCCTTTCAAAACACTTCATTACTGTTGATGTGTACTCTTTGTTGATGGTCATTAAGGCAGGTTACTACACTCTTCTTGGGCACCAGTATAATTGATGCCTGGCCAGGGTCTTAGTCTCAGCTCATCCCCCTGCAGCTGAATTCTTGACTTCCTGTCCCTCAGGCAACAACTGATTAGAGACAGCATCTCATCCAAATTCACCTCAACATAGGTGCCTTCAGGACAGAGTAATCAACTCCATAATTTACTCTCTGCATACCCATGATTACATTGCCAAATATTACTCAAACTCTACCTACAAATTTGTAAATGGCACCATCATGTAAGCCAGATCTCAAACAATGTAGAAGGGAGATAGAGAACTCAAGTGGCTTGGTATCAGGACAGCAACTCCAACAAACAAGGCAAAGAAGCTGGTTGTGGACTTCTTGCGGCCTTGGACTCATCCCATTCTAGTAACACTCACTTCTCCCTCCTCCTGCAAGAAGATTCACCACATTCAAGGACAGTTTCTTTCATGCTTCTATCAGACTCCTAAACAAACTTCACATTAGTAAAATTATGTCATCCTTATTCCATTCTAACTGATATCTCTCTCTCTCTGCTGTGTTTTATATGAGGTATTTTCTTGATAGCACGCAAAAAAGAAAATTCACTATACCTTGGAGCATGTGACAGTGAACCTGAAAACTCAACACCTTGATAATGAAGTAAATTATTGACCATCTTTGGCTGATGAACTTTGCAGCTGTGACTCACCTCAATTCAAAAATATATTTTTTTATGTGCAACTGGATGGCCATCATTTGAGCTAGTTGTGTAGGAAGGAACAACAGTGTTAGATTGGACCATCTATGCTATGATATTGAGGTACTTCAGCTCCAGTGGACCCATTGCTGTAGGGTCTAACTACTGAAATTCATGAGCATGTTTGTAACCAAGTAATAATAAAACAAGATAGTATTCAGACTGTTACTGCAAGTTGTTGGCATATTATTATAACATGCTTATGTTATTGAGAATAATTGAAATTTATAACCCTTCATAATTCATTCAACCCAATACTTCTCCACAAGCTTCTGTTTTCTTTCTCCTTGCCTTCCTGAACAACAATCCAGTTACTTAATGAGATTGAACAAGAAGCCTTAATGACAATATGATATAACAGATTCCACATTCTCATCAAGATGAGAGAGGAATTCTTTACCTGCTTTATTTCTATTTCATACCAAGGCCTCTGTTCTATTTCAACCTTCAGTGGAAATATCTTGGCTACCATTTTTTTCATCAGTATAATGCTCTTTCAAGATTAATTTCCATGTTTTCTTTGATAGTAGCATCTAGACCAACCCTCCCTGAATGTTGTTTTCTCTCAGTTCCAGCAGCATTCTTGCCAATTGTTTTTTTGCAGAATCTGTAATGTTTTAACTTCATTTTCCAATGCTGTGGTCATAACAGCACAGTGCATTTTAGACTAATCCCTGTCTTTTCATACATGACAAGTGGTTCCTCTTTAGATTTGAGTGATAGATCTGAGTAGTAGCATTCACAAAACTAATTGTGCCTGAATTAGAGAACCATTTTAAAAATCTCAGATGAAGAACCATTCAGGATTAAATTTTTGAAAGAGGAAAATCACAAATCCCCAAACACAATTTAAATTAATTGAACTCAGACAAAGAAGATTTTTTTAATATAATTATTTGAAAGAGGTTACTTAATTATGAGAGTTGGGGTGTTTTTTTTTAAATTATTTTGAACATTTCAAATGTGATTCCTATTGATATTTCAAACTTAAGGGAGGTTCATAGTGGTTCTCTATGATATCCAAACATTGAATTGAGACCATGTGATTTCATAAAGTAAGTTGTGGAATGAGAAAACATTCTTGTAATTAAAAACTAAGCACACAAGCCTATATCTCTGGAATTTGGAATGGTGAGTGATGATAATGTAGATGTGTGAAAATGTTTGCTCAATTGGCAATCTGAAATTAGAGGAGCCATAATCTCAGGTTCAGGAGTCTACTATTCAAACTGAGAAGAGGAGAAATTTCTTCTTTCCAGGGGTTGTAAATCTTTGAAATGATTTACCCCAGATTTAATTTGAGATAAACCATTAGCTAACAATGTAATTCTGTGTATGAGAAAAAGCTGATAATATCGTCTGAATTGCCTAAAGAAGGCATGCAAAATCATTGAGGTCCCCTTCAACCTTGTACACAGTATCTTTCAGCTGCTCCCATTGGGGAAGAGATACAGGAGTATTAGAGCCAGCACCACCAGGCTGAGGAACAACTTCTTCCCACGGACAATGTGAATCCTGAACAACCAAAGCAACTGTCCATACTAACCATCTGAGACTCTCATATATACAAAACAATATTTATTTATATAGATGAAATGCTTGTCCTGCATATGTATTGTTTGTCTGTATGTGTGTAATGTCTGGTTGTATGTCTGCATGTTTTGCAACAAAGACCAGAGAACAAGGTTTCTTTGGGTTGACCTTGTTCAGATGACTTGACTAGAATAATTTAGCTGACTAGCTCGTTCATTTCTCAGGCACATTATTAAAAGTTGATATCTATCACAGAGGGAAATAAACTTTTTTTTATAGATTAAGGCATATGACATATTTAACCATGATAACTGAAAGAATTTAAATAAATTGACTGAAAAGTAGAGTAATAAAACTGCATAGCACTGGAATGGGCTCTCCCCACCTCACATCCCCCCCCCCACACCCCTACCCCCACCCACTCCCTGTTTAGTCTATACTAATCCCAATTGTCTGAATTTTCCCCATACCCCTCTCTTTCTAAGCTACAATATGAAGAGGCCATAGTGTAAATTAAATCTTTACAAGCCATTAATGACAATTTTCCCATGCCTTTTGAAAAAATTTGTCAGGGCCACTCAATATGTTCTTCTAAGGTTGGATTATCATTAAAGTCTGACAGAGTGAAATGAAATGCACGTTAGTATCACCAAGGCAATCTTACCACCCTACTTCATAACGTACGAATTGTCTACAGATTAAGTGGGAATATATCTTTGCTTTTTTGGATGCTGTAAAGACTGGCCAAACTCCTCCAGCATTTGTGTTTTTACTACAATCACAGCATCTGCAGACTTTCATGTTTCACTGTGTTATATTGGTTGCAAAACGATAATTACTATTTTAAACTGTTACCTCTTTAAGTACAATGCCAGCTGGTTGACTATTCTCCAAGTTGGAAGATTTTTTTTTTCAGTGTCAGTCTTGGGGCAACTATTGGAATAAATAGTTTATTAATGGAGCACCTGCATATTGGTGCATATGTTCAACCTCACCTGTAGCAAATGGATAATACAGTTTCATAGAATCACTTGGCGGATAACTTTCTGAAGCAGATGGTTAGTTCACAATGGATCCCTTCCAATTTTCATCCCTGAACAGTATTTGAAAATTACCCCTTTAATCTCTGATGAAATTCCAGCAGTGCAGCACCTCACCCTTCTATTAAGCTTTCTCCATTGGGTCCTGTCTCAATATTCATTTGTCTGTCTTCCCACTCAAAATAAAAGGATGAGAGATGGTAACATAAGCAGCCATTGTTGCTTGATTTGATGCCAAGTAGATCTCATTAGTACAACTCTTAATTGGAATAATAGGTGGCATCTGCAGCTGCCCTTTGGGTGATTGGAATAAAGCATTTCAGCTTATTAAATTGGATTCAACCTCACCATACTTCTTAATGAGCTTAATTGTTTTTTCCACAGCTGACTGATTTCCACAGTGTAAACCGAAGTTGGAAAGTGATGGTCCTTGTCTGCAATGATTGATCTTTTGGGCAATAACTGTTTCCAGATGGTGCGGTTACTAGTATCAGGGAAATTACCACTAATGTTGATTGATTTTAAATGTAATATTTCAAAGGTAATAGTAGGCATGTTATAATTGCCTTAGACTGCAAAACTGAGGTAATCAAATATCAGCTCAAAAATGCCAGTGTTGTACTTCACTCTAGGATCTAAAAACTGGTATGGAACAGGGCATACATGTAACTCCTACACATAACAATAGCATCATTTGGAATCAAGTCTCCCTCAGGCATTTTTGTGAATGTTATCACAGAACTTGAAGAGATTAGTTTATATGAGATTTTGAATATTTCAGATCCAATTTTAACTTGTGGTGGTAGTGTTGTATGTCGGATGGCATCCATTTCAGCTTCTGGACCTGTGCAAATTAGCTGTTTGCCCCTTTAAAAAAAAGTCACTTTGAAAATGCGTTGTAGATAACTGTCTTGGACTGAGGATTTGCAGTCAGATCAGAAGGAAAAAGGGTAGTTTTGTGCTCTGTTGCAGTGGTGTGAAGATACATGGAAGAATCTCCAAGATTTCCTTATGAGCCCTAGAGAAGCACATTAACATTACTTCACCTGCCTCATATGCAATCCTCCAAAAGACAAGAGTAATAATTTGCCTCTTGCTTTCTAAGAAGTCTGAGGAGATTTGCCATGCATCAAATATTCCATCAAAATAATACAGATGCACTATGGGAAATATTCTCACAGATTGCATCACAGCCTGATTTGGTCATTTGAGAGTTCAGGAATGTAAAAAGTAATAAACTTAGCCAGGTCCATCATAGATTCCTACCTCCTTTCCATTCATGTAAGCCACTTCCTCAAGGAGGCATCAATTAGCCAATATCATCAAGGACCCCATCACTCTGGTCACAAACTCTTCTCACTGCTATCTTCAGGTAGAAGGAATAGAAGCCTGAAAAACAGTACATCTATATTCAAGAACAGTTTCTTTCCATTGGCTGTCAGGATCTGAACCTCCCCTTGTGTGGTGAGCCAGTAAAGTCTAAACACCAGTTCATACCTTGGTGGCTCAGGAGGGGCCAGCTCAGGTCTATATTCAGGTTGGCTGATTGACAGCGGGCCAGATGGAGTCAGCCCCTGAGGTGGTTTTCCTGCAGGTACAGAGATCACCCCCTTCAGTAGGCTGGTGGTCGTATCACCACACCTTGTTACTTTAATTCTGGACAGCTCCAACAAAGAAAACAGAACTGTCTGCACCATTGTAACAATGTGGCAGAGTGGTAGCAAAGTGAACAAATAAGACCAGCAGTCAGAGGGCTCATCTCCACTCAAAAAGTTTATTTTTCTTTCCTGCGCTGTATTTTCAGGCCAATGGAAGATCCCACCGCTTATGCCGGAAACCGCATTCACATGACGCCGCTGATGCACGTGCAGGCCCGGAGCCTCTGCCAGAGGAGATGAACACACGGCTCCATATTTGATGCGGCAACTCCGCTAACACAAGCGAGACACACTGAGGCGGTTTGCATAACTATCAATTATGTGCACCACCACACAACACCCACCCCAAAATCAGAGCTTTCAATTTGGGGGGGGGTCCTACTCCTGCGCTTGGCCGGATGGGGTAAAACCAGTTGGCTTAAGTCCAGGTGGGCCAGTTTCAAATGGGCAAAGACGAAAAGTACCTCCCTACCTCTCATGTCCAAAGTGAACATAGAGCCGTTGTTGCAGATTACCTTGTAAGGTCCTTCATAAGGTCATTGTAGGGGTGAGAGGTGGGTACCTCTGTGGATGAACACAAATCACAGTGTCTTTGGGTATGGAGGAGGGGCTATTACTATGGTGGGACAGTGAGCATGGTTGGCTAACTTGTTGCAGAGCCTTTGGAGCAATAGAGCACCTTCAGGTTGCTGGTTGCTTGTTGCCAGCAGGAATTTGCCTGGGAGTGTAAGGAGGGAACCATACACCATCTCAGCTGTTGATGCCTCTTTCAGGGCCATATAGATCCTGAGGAGACCCAGGGTAGCTCATCCACCCAGTTGGGGCAGATCAACTAGGCCATGAGGGCCGATATGAGGTGCCTGTGAAAATGTTTGACCAGGCCATTGGATTGGGGGTGGTACGCTGTCATGTGATGCAGTTTTGTGCCAAGTAGGTGGGCCAATTCTGTCCATAGGGCAGAAGTAAACTGTGCACCTCGATCCGTGGACAAATGTTCAGAGATTCTAAAATGGGATATTCATGTGGACAGCAGAGCTCTGGCACAGGTGTCTGCCATCGTCTCACTGATGGGGGCTGCCTCTCGCCATCTTGTAAACTGGTCAATGATGGTGAGGAGATAGCAGTAGCCCCTGGAGACTGGTAGGGGCCCCACGATGTTGACTTATATATGTTCGAACCTTCGGCTCGGTGTCTTGAACTGCTGGGTGGGGGCCTTAGCATGCTTGTAGATCTTGGCAGTCTGGTAGTGCATGCATATTTTTGCCAACTTGCTCTCCTCCTTGCGCAGGCCATGCCATATGAAGTGAGAGGTGACCATAAGAAATGTTGTCTTGATGGAGGGGTGGGAAAGGCCATGGATTGAGTCAAAGTCCCTGCGCCTCCACAGAGCAGGGAGTACCAGACGGGGTTCCCCATAGACACGTTGCAGAGTGTCCTCTCACTCTGTGTTAGTTGAACATTCTGGAAGATTCAAGCCAGTGATGGCAGTGCAGAGAGTGCAGGTCTCAGCATCACCTCCTGTGCTTGTGTGAGCTCTAGGCAGTCAAGGCCTGGCTCTAATGTTTGAATCATAGGCCTGGAGAGGGCATCTGCCACGACATTGTCTATACTGGAGAGGTGTCAGTTGTCTGCAGTAAATGTGGAGATGTAGGCCATGTGGCATTGCTACAGGGCTGACACTCTGAAAACATTGATAGGTGAACAGTAAAGGCTTATGGTCAGTGAATACCGCGAATGGCCTCCCTTACAGAAAGTATCTGAAATGGTGCACTGCGAGGTAAAGTGCCAGCAGCCCCTATCGAAAATCCTGTATTTGAATTCTGGTGGCCTCAAGTGGTGGTTGAAGAAAGCCAGGGGTTTCCAGTCAACACCCACAAGCTGTTTGAATACCCTGCCGATGGCTGTGGTAGATGTGTCAACAGTGCGGGCAGTGGGAATACTGTGTGTACCAATAACGTGGCATTGGCCAGGGCGTCTTTGGTTTGTTGGAAAGTTGCTGAGGCCTTGTTGTTCCATACTAGGTCTTTTTTTGTTGCAGCCATAATGATGAAGAGTGGTTGCATGATCTTGGTGGCAGCTGGTAAGAAGGGGTTGTAAAAATTGACCAAGCCCACAAATTCCTACAGGCTTTTCACTGTGGTTGGCCTGGCAAATTCACGAATGGCATCCACTTTAGTTGGCAAGGGTGTTGCGCCATCCCTGGTGATCCTGTGCCCCAGGAAATTGATTACCTCTAATCCAAACTGGCTCTTAGCTGGGTTGACGGTGAGGCCAAAATCGCTGAGGTGGGAGTACAGCTGGCGCAGGTGGAAGGCATGTTCCTGGTGATCCCTGTTGGCGATGAGGATGTCGTCCAGGAAGATGAACAGGAAATCCAAATCCCTGCCAACTCCGTCCATAAGATGCTGGAACTTCTGTGCCACATTCTTGAGGGTGAAAGGCATGTGCAGGAACAAAGAGGCCAAAAGGCATGATTGTGGACGTCTTCTTTTTTTTAATTTTTTTTTTATTTTTCTCATTATGAACCACACTGACCAAAATACATACAGACATTATTCTCTTGAATATACACAGTGTCATTTTCTCCCCTTTATCCCCCCTCCCTTCCCTTCTTCCCTCACCCCCCCTCCCCATTCATTCAACGTTCAATCTATATGATACATTAAACCCATTAAACCACGTCATCACTTAATAAAAATAAATAAGAAATGTGTGTCTTCTACTTTTACATACTGGATCAGTTCATTTCGTTTTCTTCTCCTTCTGACATTTTAGGTGGTGGAGGTCTGTGGTAGGATTTCTCTATTGTGTTCCATGTATGGTTCCCATATTTGTTCGAATACTGTGATGTTATTTCTTAAATTATATGTTATTTTTTCCAATGGAATACATTTATTCATTTCTATGTACCATTGCTGTATTCTCAGGTTATCTTCTAATTTCCAGGTTGACATAATACATTTTTTTTGCTACAGCTAAGGCTATCATAATAAATCTTTTTTGTACTCCATCCAAATGGAGTCCAAGTTCTTTATTTCTTGTATTACTTGGAAGAAAGATCTCTAGGGTTTTTGGTATGTTGCTTTTTGTGATTTTATTTAATACCTGGTTTAGATCTTCTCAAAATTTTTCCACTTTCTCACATACCCAAATTTAATGTACTGTTGTTCCTGTTTCCTTCTAACAATGAAAACATCTGTCTGATACTGTTGGGTCCCATTTATTTAACTTTTGGGGTGTGATGTATAGCCTGTGTAACCAATTATATTGTATCATGTGTAACCTCGTGTTTATTGTATTTCTCGTAGTTCCCGAGCATAGCTTTTCCCATGTTTCATTCTTTATCTTTATGTTTAGATCTTGTTCCCATTTTTGTTTAGGTTTACAGCTTGTTTCCTCGTTCTCCTTTTCTTGCAGTTTGATGTACATGTTTATTATAATTTTTTTAATTATCATTGTGTCTGTAATCACATATTCAAAATTGCTTCCTTCTGGTAACCTCAGACTGTTTCCCAATTTGTCCTTCAAGTAGGTTTTCAGTTGGTGGTATGCAAACATTGTATCATGAGTTATATCATATTTGTCCTTCATTTGTTCAAAAGATAATAATTTATTTCCCGAAAAACAATTTTCTATTCTTTTGATCCCTTTTCTCTCCCATTCTCTAAAGGAAATGTTATCTATTATGAAAGGGATTAGTTGATTTTGTGTCAATATTAATTTTGGTAGTTGATAATTTATTTCATTCCTTTCTACATGAATCTTCTTCCAAATGTTGAGCAGATGGTGCACTACTGGTGAATTCCTATGTTGCACCAATTTTTCATCCCACTTATATAGTATATGTTCAGGTACCTTCTCCCCTATTTTATCTAGCTCTAATCTGGTCCAATCTCGTTTTTCCCTTGTTTGATAAAAATCCGATATGTATCTTAATTGTGCTGCTCTATAATAATTCTTAAAGTTTGGTAGCTGTAAGCCCCTTTGTTTGTACCATTCTGTTAATTTATCTAGTGCTATCCTCGGTTTCCCCCCTTTCCATAGCATTTCCTTATTATTTTCTTTAGCTCCTTGAAGAATTTCTCTGTTATGTGAATTTGTAATGATTGAAATAGGTATTGTATCCTTGGGAAGATGTTCATTTTAATATAGTTTACCCTTCCTATCAGTGTTAGTGGTAAGTCTTTCCAGTGCTCTAAGTTGTCTTGTAATTTTTTTCATTAATGGCTGATAATTTAGTTTGTATAGATGGCTGAGATTATTATCTAGTTGTATACCTAGGTATCGAATTGCTTGTGTTTGCTGTTTGCATGGAGGAAGGGCCCCTGGGTGGTGATGTGGTTTTGAATGTCATGCTTTGGCACAACGGATGCGAATTTGGGCCTAAGGATTGCCAGGAATTTGGCCAGAATGCAGCTGTATTTATATGTGGGGACTCTCACTGAGGCAAGTTGTGGGGCTGATGTTTCAGCTTCTTCAAATGGGAAGATCTGGAAAGTTTGCGCATGCACCAGTCATTTGGCCTTTAGGTCGACTAGCAGGCTGTGTGCTCTCAGGAAGTCTGCGCCCAGGAGCGATTTTTGTACTGATGTGAGCATGAAATCCCAAAGGTTGTTATTATATCCTAGTCAGACTGGCACTTGCCATTTACTGAAAGACTTTATAGAGGTGTTGTAGGCCATACACAGGGTGCAGCCATGGGGTATTGTGCTGATCTTGAGCCCTGTTGAAGGGATAATGCTGATTTCTGTGCCGGTGATGACCAGAAACCTGTGGCCCCTGAACTTTCCTGTGACATGGAGGAGGCTGTTTAAGTGGCCAGCTGCCAAAGCTATCACCAGTGGCTGGCCTGGGCATTTCCAGGAAACGTGCAGGGCTGCTGACATTTGCAGGCATCTGGTGCTCCCATCTCTGGTGGTAAAAACACTATTTGGTGTTTGCTCCCTCATGTGGCCATGTGGGGATGTTGTTGGTCATGGGGCAGAGGGGTTGGTTTGCGGATCCATTTGTGAGTGGGTCAACTGGCTGATGGTGGACTCGGTCTCTCATTTAGTCTGCCAAAGTACGCCTGCTTTGGCAGCGACCTTTCAGGGATCGCTGAAATCTGCGTTGGGCAGGAGCAACTAGATGTCGTCCGGCAGCTGCTCTAAAAATGCGTGCTCGAACATAAGGCATGGTTTGTGGCCCTCTGCCAGCATGAGCATTTCATCCATGAGGACGGATGGCGTTCTGTCTCCCAGGCCATCCAGGTGCATGAACCTGGCTGCCCTCTTGCATCTGGAAAGTCCATATTTACTTATGAGTAGTGTAAGGTAAAACATCATGAGATGGGAATGTGTAGGGAGTTACCCTGTACAGGGCAGTAACAAGAAGGGGAGGTGTCCTTGTACTCCTGTTAGGTAAAACATCATGAGATGGGAATGTACAGGGCTGTAACAAGATGTAAATGCATCCTTGTACTTACAAGATAAGAGAGACATTGATGGATTGAGAGGCAGGAAGCTAGCAGGGAAAGGATAGCAACAGTTTTAGTCATTGGACAAGTAATGATATGATGATGTTCTAAGCATGTATCCAAGGGTATAAAAAATCACCATTTTGCTGATAACGGCAGAATGCATTCTCCGACTAACTTTGTTAGTCGCAAGTGTTACAATCCGGTAATAAAGAACAAAGAACCCTGATTTCGACTCAGCCTGGTGTTTGTCTCACTCATTCATGAACAAAGCAGACCTAACAGTAGCGACTTCAGCCTGATGTATTTACCTTCAACCAGTGGGTTCTGTATGATGTCATCTACTCTGGCCGCGATTTCCTGGTCCAAAGAGCTGATGACAAGGTAGTACTTGGTAGAGTCGGAGGTGATTTGCTTTATCTGGCACTGTGCCTCTGCCTGTCCAAACTAGGTGCAGGGGTAGAGGATCCAGAAAGTAGGTCGTTTTAGTGCTAAGTGCTGCAGCTTCCATGCTGAAGGGTCCAGAAATGTCTGGACCCATCAGGATCACCTATGTAGTGGAGTGCTAGCGAAGTGAACAAACGAGACCAGCAGTCAGTGGGGCTTGTCTGCACTTAAAAAGTTTATTTTTCTTTCCTGCACTGCATTCTAAAACCCCCAGAGGATCCCGCCCCTTATGCCGGAAACCATGTCCATGTGATGCCACTGCACCACCCATGTGAGCCCAGAGTCTCTGCCGGAGGAGAAGAACACACAGTGCCATCTTTGATGTGGCTGCACTGCTGACGCACGTGTGACACACGGAGCCAGTTCACTTGGCCATCAATTATGTGCACCACCACATCACATATTTTTCTTGCACTAAAGTAGCAGTGAATATTTATTATCTATCTTTTGTATTTGTTATCTCTTTATTTAATGTATACCATTGTAGTTTCTTTTTCTTTGCAAAGTACCTGTTCGACTGCAACAAGTAAGAATTTCAATGCATATATGCATTGTACAATGTACTGTATATGATAATAATCTCATTATTATTATTTTTGATTCTGCTCTCATTTACCATCAAATTTTATTGATGATTTCTCCTTTATGTGAAAGCTGAAGTTAAAAATATTCCAAGACTTAATAATATCATATGAACATAACTTTTATGTTTTAATGGGGCCCAAATCTTCCTGTGAGTTCCTCCAACAGTTTTCAATTGACCAAGAGTCAAAATGAACTTTAGATAGGCACATGGTAGGACATTTCCCACTAATTTAACCCAATTTGCACTGGCTTACATAAAGGATTTGGTGGACAATTGTTGCAAGTCAAATTGCTGAAGCCCTGAGCACTAAAAGAGTTCAGGCTTCCTCAATTTGAATAAAGATGACTGCAGCCTGGTACAAATGCTTCAGATTTAGAATGTATTGTTTGACTCTGAATCATTGGTTGCAAGTCATTTCTTTTGCAAAATGTTGGAAGGAAAAAATGAATTTCCTCAATTGAAATCTGAGGAGCTGATTTACAAATATCACCCCCAACATAAACCCCTCTGATGTAACCACTGATTAATTCTACCTTTCATCTTGTACTCCCTCTCTTAATTATTTTGCTTGGCAACTGTATTACTGAGGATAGGAATGATGAAGGGATTGCTTCCATTTGATGCTGAAAAGCTTTATTGGGGTGATTTTAAAAATATGATTGTTAAATCCCTGTAAATGTATTAAATTCCTTCTATAAAGCAATGATAATTTTGAAAGCTCACCATGTAAATAATGCAAAAATAAATTTGGCATTAGTTTTGGCAGATTTTGACCCTTCTAATATAGGAGTGTTTAAATATTTCAACATAATTTCTGTTGCCCAGCTTGCATCTGGGAAATATAATACACTGGGATATTTACTTTCATTATATGACAGCATAAGCTTCACTCTTGCTGATCATATGGCTCAAGGATAATTAGTTTCCAAGACACAGGAGGAAGAAGAAAGAGCCTTGAGATGAGAAAAAATCTAAACAAATAGAGAAAAAAAATAAGGTAGGAAGCAATCAAGCTATTACCTTTAATGAGACATTAATAAAAAAATGAAGGTGCATTTAATATTTTCTAAAGTGATTTAAATAGAATAGTATCCAGTCAAATTATAACAATTTTAAAAACATTCTGTAAACAGCACCATGTCTCATCATAACTGATCTCGAGTGTTACAATTAAAATGGAGAAATGGCCTTGCCAAATAATTCCATTGTCTCTTTAAGATGTCTCCACTGTTTCCATCAATGTTTTGTGAAGCACTCATGCAGGGTTTGCTAATTGTCCTGATACATTAATTCAGCATTGCAAGTTGTTACCTCTGCGGCTGGATTGACTAGCACCACAGGAACAATGTCACTGTAATTTGTAAATACAAATGTGTGGATCTAGATCAAGACTTTTGAGTAAATAAAATGTCCGCTATATAAATGCAAAGGAGGAATAGATGCAAGTTTGTTTAAATTGATTTGTAATCCTTAATTTCAGAACAGATCGGCATCAAAGGCAGTGCAATTAATGAAGGTGTGTGCAATCAAGACTTAGGTATTTCTTAATTAACAGTAATTTCAAGTGGACCAATAATAACAGGAAGTGATTACTTTTCATGGATTCCTTTTCTCTGTGGAAGCATGTGTGCAGGCATTGTTACTGCATCATATTAGTCTTCAAATTACAAACACTTAAAATAATCAAAATTTATTCTAATATACATAAATGTATAATGTCAAGTGAATTTTTGTTCTATATGAATTAATGTTCTCGTGATATAATTTCAAGATAATTTATTGGATGATGTACTTTGAAACTACCTATAGAAATGTAAATCTTCCCTTTCAGTGTAAATAATGGTTAAATGTAGTACAACTTCTTACAACTTAAGTTGAATTGAATATTTTCTGGAAAGAGCAATACACAGAAGTGCTGGAGAAACTCAGTAGGTCATGCAGCATCCATAGGAACCAAAAGGCAATCAACATTTCAATCACAATTCCTGATGATGAACTCATATCCAAAATGTTGATTGGCTTTTACTTCCACTGGATGCTTAATAATCCATTAAGTTTCTCCAGCAATTTTGTGCATTGCATTTGCCCCTAGCATTTGCAGATTTTCTTGTTTTCCAGAGGGAGATGTAGCTAAATGGTTCTGTTCCTATCTCTGAATTAGCTAGCTTTAGATTGGAGTTCCTGGACCAGCCAATCTCAAGCACTGGATGTGAAGTTTCTTCAGAGGGATGGATACTTGCCTTCAATGGAAATTGAGCTCTCACCTCTGTTCCAAAGAAAATCAACTCGAATATCTCTTCAGACTATTTTGGTTTCTTCCAGGGCATGTATCTGGAGGAAATGAAGTTATCTGCAGAAAGTAGGAAGTTGCAAACTTGTATTACTGTCTACACTAAATAAGTAACTTAGTTGCAGGAATATTCCATAGAATTTTCCAGTGGATTTAAACTATTAGACTATTACTAATGGATATATTGAAAAAAATGACGAGTTGATGATTTGTGTTCTCATTTCCAAGTCTCGGCCATTAGTCCAAACCCAGCAACCACAACCGGGGTCTGCATATTACTTGAGGAGTCCATCACTGGTGGAAGTACTCGTTTTGGATAAAATCAAGATTCACAATGTATTTAAAGGTGGATGTTAAAGATTCCAGCATTGAGTCCATAGCTAAATAAATGCCAGAAGTTATTCTGAGCAACACTTCTTCCACAACCACCACCAGTGATGTGCACCATCAAATCATTTATTTATTTGATATCAGGTTTATACACAATGGCTACATTTCTAAATATAAAGAGTTTTGTGATTCCCCAAGGACATGAGAAGATAATGGTTCTTTCCTTAAACTTTGTCAGATGCTGCCAGCATAGTATTAGTATGGTGCTTGATGGCAAGGGGGTCCCTCTATAAATTTGTTGGAATCAAATTTTACCATTGGAACCTTCTGCAATTACCTCCCATGAAACAATAAAATATCATTTTATAATTTTTTAAATGTTGTTGATGAATAGATGCACTGAAAACTTTCATGTTGATGTTCCCAGTCAATGATTGTAACAATCATTTTCTTTTTAGACAAGTACTAGTTTGTAATTGAATCAAATGCCAATCATGGGGTATCTTCATGAGGTGTATGTGACATCACTACACATAAAGCCAGAGCAATGTTCCAGTTTTATTTATTCACCCTTGAATGGTAATAGTTTCTGTCTATCAATTCCAACAAAGGTTTAAGGCAGAATTTCTTTTATTACACTAGTGGACTGTAAAATATCATTTTTTTCCAAAGAAGCAGCAAATCCTGTTAACTTGAGGCATTCTGTAAGGTTAATGTTTCACAGTACTGGAGTTATCTGAAAAGTATCATATTGGCAGTATTTCTCCCAAGTTAAAAGATTTTTTTTTTAAACTGCTTGCACTCTTATAGCCATTCATACTCTTTGAATATCTTAAAGCAACTTGCAGTGTTACTGGAGTTCATCCACTGCTTCTATTCAGCCAAATTAGATTATTCTGATAAAACGAATACAAGTGAAGAATCAGGTATGAATAATGGAGGACATTTACCTTTTTTAGTTTGTTTTGCAAGTGAATGCATATATTTGGTGGGGGTGCATTTTTTTTTCCTATTATTACTGATCCAGAGTGTAGTGACTGAAAATCAGTGGATCATCCCTTACATAGGTTAGCACCCCTCATCCATAGGAAAATGGGTCGTCAAGTCCCCTAGCATTATTACAGTACCTCACACAAATCTACTCAGATTTAATCTACTCCAGTATTTAGTATTGGCCATTAAATATAGTTAAGTCAAATATATTGGACAAGTGGCTTCATGTATTGCACCTTAATTTACTGGTAATCCTAACCAAAGGTTTGTACATCATTGCTGAGAAACTGAGTGGTGCAGCTAGAAGGATATTAATGGGGCAGTGAGCAGCAGACCAAGTTGCAACAAAATTCAGGAGTTCAAAAGGCCTAAGCTATTGTGTTCTACTGAATAGGGCCTACACTAAAAAGGCCTATTCTTCAACTGCTTCATCACTGCAAAATTCACTGAGGTAGGTAAATATAGCTCAAGAGTATGCAGTTAATTTAGGCCATATCATGTGAAGCCTCTGCCTGGAGGCCGGCTACAAGAGCGGATCGAAAACTTAAAACTTACCTTTCAGACAGCAGCCCTAAGAGGCTGCTCCAGTGTCGCATTCATATCGAGAGCTGCATTGTAGCACACTCAGGAGCCAAGGAAGGCAGGGCGGCTGGTGCCGTAGCGCCACCCATCATGGCAGAGCAATGGCCGTCTTCCCTGCCCATAATTATGGGTGGGGTCGACACCCATTGATCGGCCACATTTTGAGCCACATTTGGGGATTGAGACATTGCTGTCGAGCGAGAGTGGGGCAGTGAGATCAGTGTGGGGACTGATACGTCGCTGCCGGTGTTATACAAGGTACATGTGTATTCTTTTTTGACTTATCATGTTTTAATTTGCAATGAGTTGTGGAGCACCTGCACTTTAGGCAATGGTGCGGCAGACTCCTGCATACTTGAAAGGAAAGACACAAAAGTGGAACTTCTGGTAATTTTACTTTCTGAATGATCTTTCACCAAAATTAAACAGTAAAGCATTGTGGCAGGCAATCCAATTTTAAATCATATATTTCTTATATTCTTCAAATGATCCCGGTTGTTAATCCAGGTAATTTGGATATTCTTACTTGAATGCCAGGAACCTGTGGCAATGAATAGAAGAATAAATCAGTCAGAGTCATACAGCATGGAAAGAGGCCCTTCTGCCCACTGAGTCTGCGTCAAAGATCAGGCATCTATTTATATCCCACTTTATTCTTCCCACATTCACATCAACTCTTCCCAAGATTTCACCACTGACCTACACACTAAGGCCAATTAACCAATCAGCAATAAATGTAAGGGAAACTAGGATCTCCCAGGGGAAATCCATGCTGTCGCAGGGAGAATGTACAGCAGTATCAACAGTCAGCATTGAATCTGGCCGGTTGGGATGAGATGGCAGGCTCCAGTAAGAATGCTATCGTACAATTTAACGTACTCTAAAACTGTGGTTCTCAACCTTTCAACTCACATACAACCTTAAGTAATCCTTTACAAACCATAGACCACCTCTGGCATCTAAAGAGATATGCTGTATTGTTAAATATTGCATTGGTTATAATGTGGGAAGTAAAAACGCACTATGCATGAGAATCTCTGCAGATCAAACAGGGTTCTTTATGTTGCAAAGGTGAAAATACATTATCAACAATTCGGGCTTGACCCCTTCTTCAAGGCATGGAAAAATGTCAACAGGTATCTGAGTGAAAGAGTGAGGGGGGGAGGTATGTTCGCAAAGGCAGGAGGTGATAGGTGGAGAAGGGAGGGAGGGGACAGCAGTGACCAAGGGGAGGAAGGATGGGAAGGTGAAAGGAAGGGACGAGAACTGGAAATGGGAAGGGAAGGAGGGAGGGGAAAGAGGAGAGCAGGTTAGCAGAAACCAGAAAAGTCGATGTTAATGCCATCTGGCTGGAGAGAGCCCAGATGGAAAAATCAGGTGTTGTTCCTCCATTTTGCAGGTGGCCTTGGTGGGGTAGTACAAAAGACAGGAGGCTGGGTCGAGGATCCACAGTCAGGGCATCAAGAGCTTGGATTTGTGGAAGGTTAGGGTTTGTAAGTTAGATTGGGCAGCCAGCCTTGGTGAGGATCTATGGTCAGGATATTGGGTGCTCAGGTGGGCAGGCAATCTGTGCCAAAAATGGTGGGGAAAGGGGTTGACTTTTATACAGGATCGACTTTTACATGAGTATATATCAAAAAATGTCTGAATCCAAAAGCCACAGATACAAATGCCAATCAAATCCTCTTACTAATTTTTCAAGAAACACTGAAACTTCTATATTACTTTCCTTCGTATGATACGTCAAAACAGCATTGGATTCCACCCCACTGAGAGATCAGTTGATTACAGTGTCGTGCGCACAGTAACCGTGACCAGCCTGTAGATTGCTTGCTAATAACGTGATCTTGACCAGTGGGCATTTAAGAATAATAAATGTAACATCCATAAGTAACCTCCAAGGTTATAATATTTGCATGAGATTGTCAAAGTATTACCTGATGCCATAGGCAATTATAAATCTTCCTCATCCATAGCAAGTAAATAAATCTGTTCATTTATTTCAAGGTTACTGCCCTTCTTGATTGACAGATTTTGTAACTGGTCCAAAACAATTGGCATGCTGTAGGGCACCTCCAGACTATCAATAATTGTGAGACCTTCCACAGGATCACAAGAAACATTTTCAGAAATGATGACATGTCGCTTCTATTTATATGATCCTCAACCTCTGCTGAGTTGTACTAGTGCTTGTTTAGCATTTGGAGATGGTGCAATTGCTTTCAGTTCAAAAACCCCTGAAAAAAAAAGAGAATTTTTTTTACTGCTAGAGCACAGAAGAACATGCAATTTACCTCTTTCACTCTTTAGTTTTGTTTTCTGTTAAATATTTGTCCTATTCTCTTGATTTTTATTTCCATGAAATCTATATACACCATCCTCACATGGGGTACTCTCCAAATCATAACCTTTTCCCATAAAAAATAATTCTCTCGACCAGTAGATTTCAATCTGCTCCCCTACACTCACATTCCACTTTAAATATTCCCTATGCTGTAAGTGCTCTGAGATTAGTAAGGGAGTGCTTAACGTGGTATGTGGGGGTGAAAGATAAAGTTTGAAACCCACTGTGTTAATCGTCCCTCATTAACTCGTTCTGTGCATGGTTTCATAACTCCAGAGGAAATGAGCCAATGACATTTTTTCTCAAGCGAAATATTTCAGTAGCAATTGGGTCTACAGCAGTGAATCTCAACCCTTTTTCCCACTCACATCCCACCTTAAGCAATCCCTTACTAATCACAGAGCACCAATGGTGTTAGGGATTGCTTAAAGTGAGATGTAAGTTTAGGGGGGAAGTTTGAAAACCACTGCTCTAGAGATTGGTGAACTTGGGTCAAGCCTACAAGTGTCTGCTTCTGCATAAGGGGCTTGTGGAAATGACAATTATAGGTGATAAGACAGCATGACCCATAGAGGAACCAGGATGAAACCTTCAGAATGAAACAAGTCATTGAAGAGATGAGGTATGCTTCATGTCCTCCATGTCTGTTTTAATTTTTTTTTAAATTTAGACATACAGCACAGTAACAGGCCCCTTCAGCTCACAAGTCTATGCCTCCAGGAACACCGAATTGACCCACAACCCCAGTACGTTTTGAAAGGTGGGGGAAAACCGGACACCTGGAGGAAACCTTTGCAAAGATGGGGAGAACATACAATCTCATCACAGGGCAGCGCTGGATTTTAACCCCAGTTTTCAACACCGTAAGAGCATTCTGCTAACCGCTATGCTAACCATGTTGCCTTTGTAGCATAAGATATACTTTGAAGTCATGTGAATGACATATGAACCAATGAATTAGGAGCAAGTACATCACTCTTAGCACAATTTTCTCCATAGTCCTTAATTTCCTCCTCGTCCACAACTATATTAACTTCTGTATTGTAATTATTTCTCTGCACCAGCTATGCACATGAAAGGAGTGACCAGAACTCTGTACGCCATATTCCATGTGTGGATTCACCAATGTCATGTACAGCTATTACATAAGTCACAACTGCTTTATTGAATGCCTTGTGTGGATGCCACATGCCATTTTGCCGCTCTGTCTCAAAGCACTTTGAGATATCCAAATATAATGAAAGGTGGGTGACAGCCCGCAATTGCGGAGATTGGGCCGCCATACCGCGCAGCAGCAGACATGGACTGAGATTGCTAAAGCAACTCCCTAGGACAACGAGCTGGCGGGAGAAGAAGCTGGGGCAGCATCAGACCAACAGTCGTAAAATGGCTAACTCAGCAGGCTGGGGAAGAAAGGCATTCATATGCATAAACGTTCCCGCCCGCTAATGTTATTCATATGGCTGACTCAGTCAATCATCAAAAGACAGCGGGAACTTGAACAGTATAAAAGCAGCCTTTCCAGCCCTAATAAAGGAGTGAGCTTAACCTGCCACACTATGTGTGTATGTTTCTATGTAGCGGTCGGCTACAATTGGTGACGCCAATGGTTTAGAAGGAATATAAACCTAGCAATAGAATGAAGCAGCAGTTAGCGCAGTTGGCCTGAAGCTCCCAACCTTCTGGACAGTTCAACCCGCCGTGTGGTTCGACCAGGCGGAGGCTCAGTTCCAGATCCGGGACATCACAGCAGAGACCACCTGGTACTATCATGTGGTCAGCACCCTGGATCTGCAGACTGCAGACAGAGTGGTCAACTTTATCCACAGCCCACAACAGAAAGCTCTTACACTACCTTCAAAGAGCTATTAACCGAGATGTTCGGACTCTCATGGTGAGAGCGAGGAGAATATTTGCTCCACCTGGATGGGATTGGAGACAGATCCCTGTCGGCACTCATCAATTAGATGCTGGCCCTCCTAGGAGATGAGCAGCCCGGCATCATGTTAGAGCAGATGTTCCTGGAACAGATGCCTGAAGACATCCAACTGCTCCTGGCGGATGTAGATTTCACCAACCCCCAGAAAGTCACAGCACGGGCAGACATTCTGTGGAAACAGAAACAGAAGTGCTCGGCTATTGTGGGGCTCGTAAAGAAGTCCTGCAATCAGACCAGAGCAGTCCCAAGCAAGGAACAGCTGACAAGAGGCAGGAATAAGTTCAGTGACAGATGATGATTCTACCACTAGGATGGAGCACCGAGGCCCACCGATGCAAGTCCCCCTGCGAATTTCAGGGAAATGACAAGGCCAGCTGTCACTGATGGACATGATGCTGCCCACCAAGAGAGCCTCCTGTACATCTGGGATCACCTGTCCAGCAGATGATTCCTGATGGATACAGGAGCAGAGGTCAGTATGATACAACCGACAGGGTTGGACACTAGGCGCAGGCTAGCAGGACTCACGTTGAGGGTTGCCGACAACAGCAGTATATGGACCTATGGCACTCGTAGGGGTGAGCTGCAGTTCGGGGGCAGTCACTTCTCATGGGAGTTCACGCTGGCCGCAGTGGAATGACCACTCCTCGGAGAGAATTTTCTGCGACCCCACAGTCTCCTAGTGGACCATAAGGGTAAGCGACTTGTCCACACCAAGACCTACCAGACCATCACATTGAGGGGCGCTAGGTTTCCGGCAATGCTTGTGGACTCCATCCACAGCTCGGAGAATGAGTTCTCCAAGGATGCTAGCAGATTCCCGCCAATCCTTTCCCCTCAGTTCACAGCGGAGATGCCTCAACAGACATCACATCCTGACTAAGGGCCTACCTCTCCACACAAGGGCGAGACGACTTCTCCCGGAGAAGCTCAGTCTGGCCAAGGAAGAGTTCTGCAAGCTCGAGGAGTTGAGTGTTGTTCGACAATCAGACAGCCCATGGGCCTCACCCCTGCGCATGGTGCCTAAAGCAACTGGGGGCTGGAGACCATGTGGAAACTATTGCCGGCTCAAGGAAGCCACCACCCCGGACCGTTACCCCATGCCACACATCCAGGATTTTGCGGCAAACCTGCACAGGGCAACAATATTCTCAAAAGAAGACCTCGTGCGAGGATATCACCAGATTGCGGTGCATCCTGATGACATCCCTAAGATGTCACTCCATTTGGGCTGTTCGACTTCCTGAAGATGCCATTCGGGCTCAAAAATGTGGCACAGACATTCAAGTGACTGATGGACGCAGTGGGAAGAGACCTGGACAGCACTATCACCTACCTTAACGATATCCTCGTGGCAAGTAGAATGTGATAGGAACACCTTCAGCACCTCTGAAATCTCTGTAGTCTTCAGCAGGAGTTTGGCCTCACCATTCA
The DNA here is from genome assembly GCF_036971445.1 of Narcine bancroftii. Lineage (NCBI taxonomy): Eukaryota > Metazoa > Chordata > Chondrichthyes > Torpediniformes > Narcinidae > Narcine > Narcine bancroftii. The sequence goes on from NC_091471.1 coordinate 152,414,043, forward strand.
ACCTGGACAAATGCCATTAACTTCCTGGGCCATGGGATTACAAAGGATGGGGCCGCACTACTGCCCGACAAGGTAGAGGCCATCCATAACTTCCTGAAGCCCAGTACAACCTAAGGTCTGCAGAAGTTTGTGGGGATGATAAACTTTTATCGCAGGTTTATCCCAGCAACTGCTCGAGTGATGCGCCCTCTGTTCATCCTTAGAAGAACCTGACTGGGGATGACGAATCTGCACTTGCGTTTGTGGAAACCAAAAAACCCTGGCCAAAACTGCACTCCTGACCCACCCCAGACTAGATGCAGCCGCGGCCCTCACAGTCGATGCCTCAGGAACAGCGATTGGTGGAGTCCTGGAGCAGCAGATAGAAGGAAGTTGGTACTCACTAGTTTTCTTCAGCAAACATCTGCAGACTTCTGAACTAAAGTACAGTGCTTTCAATAGAGAGCTGCTGGCTCTGTACTTAGCCATTCACCACTTGTGGTACTTTCTTGAAGGAAGGGCTTTCACAGACCAGAAACCACTGATTTCTCCGATCCCTGGTCAGCCCACCAACAGACACACTTGTCATATATCTCGGAGTACACCACCGACGTCAAGCACATCTCGGGCAAAGACAATGTGGTTGCAGTCACCTTGTCAAGACACAGCATCCACTCCCTAGTCAACGGTCTGGACTTCACAGCACTGGCAGGGTCACAGCAGCAGGACGACGAGATCCCGCAGTACAGGACCACTGTCACAGGCCTTCGGCTTCAGGACGTTGCAGTCGGCACAGGTACTACCACCCTCCTGTACAACGGGGCTACTGGGCAGGTTCGACCTATTGTCCCAACGGCATGGAGACTCAAGCCTGCCCACACAGACCCAGCAGAACCCATGGAGACAACAACACCTCGACGCAGAGGCAGACCACAAAAGACTTTGGGAACTATACCTACGGACACTATAGACTGTAATGCAGGTACTGGAGGAGGGGGGGCCATCTGGCGGCCCGGAATTGCAGAGATTAGGCCGGCACATCGCGCGGCAGCAGACACGGACAGAGATTGCTAAAGTGACTACCAGGACAACGAACCAGTGGGGATAGAAGCTGGGGCAGCATTAGACCAACTGCCCTAAAATGGCATTGGTCAAACTGTCCAGCTAACTCAGCAGAAATAGGCTGGGGAAGAAGGGCATTCATATGTATGGATGTTCCCACCCACCATTGTTATTCATATGGCTGACTCAGTCAATCAGCAAAAAACGGTGGGAACTTGAACAGTATAAAAGCACCCTTTCCAGCCCTAATAAAGTAGTGAGCTTAACCTGCCACACTTTGTATGTGTGTTTCTTTGTCGCTGTCGGCTACAGGTGCTACATAAACAGATACCTTTCTTTCAGTAAGATAGACATTGATCACCATGCTTGCCACTTTTAGATAATTTTTCTGGATAAGGTCAATAAAATGCCCAGCTCTGATTTGACGTGAGATACATGGATGGCATGGTTACAAAATGTGAACTTATACAAACAACATGCTGCAATAAAATAAAATTAGTTATCCATTAGGAACACAATGGGGATACTCAGATATACTGAGGGATACACAATGGCTAGCAACTATGGACAAATCATCAATCATCTCTGGTCTATATTTCATTTCCTTTTTGAAACTTCTCTCCACCTTTTAAATTTAAGCATAGCCTATTCTTTCAATCAAAATTTAAAATACCTCCAGAATCAGAGATTAATTAATTGTATCTATGTTTTATTATTCTTCAAAACTTCCATGATTGATCTCGGTTTTATGAACCCTCTACACACAGTAATTAACCAATACATTTAAGAGAATCTTATTCTAAAGTACCATGATATGCAATGCATTATAAAGAAAGAAATCTTCTGGAATTAAAGATGGAAACCCAAAAAATAATTGTTGATCAATGATATAGGAGACAGTAAGATAAACCTGTGGTATTCAAAATGTTCCTGACTTACCAGTACATTTTTATTAGATTAAGGACCCCAAACTCCTTCTATCATGGTCCTCCCTCTAAAGAAAGAATTGAATTATCGGCTAATACATAAGGAGAGAAATGGTGCTGAAGGTATTTAATTACAGTACTAACAAATTGCAAACATTCCTGGGGCAGGAGAGCATTTAATAATAAATCAGGAATCACTTAAAACTAAAAATCAACAGAAGAAATGCCAGCTGCTGGAAATCCAAAATAAAAACAGGCAATGTTTGAAACAGAATAAGATACAGTTAATATCTCATGGTGACTCTTTATCAGCACCTAAACTGTCTCAGCATCCTCAGAGGAGTTAAATATGGTGAGAAGAATTGAATGTTTATACTGGTTAAAAAAAAGGACAGTTTAACACAGTGGTTCTCAACCTTTGGTTTCCACTCACATACCATTCTAAGTATTCCCTATGCCATAAATGCTCTGTGATTAGTACGGGATTGGTTATGGTGGTATGTGGGTGGAAAGCAAAATTTGAAAACCACTGTTTTAATCGTACTTAATTGACTCGTTATGTGCACAGTTTTATAAGTCCAATAGAAATGGGCCAGTGACAATTTTTCTCAAGCAAAACATTTCAATAACAATTGGATCTAAAGCAGTGATTCTCCACCTTCCCTTCCCATTCACATACCACCTTAAGAAATCACCTGCTAATCACAGAGCACGGACGGCATAGGGATTCCTTAAAGTGGTATGTGAGTGAAAGAAAAGGGTTGAGCACCACTGGTTTAATCAATGTAGAAGAATGATGGCAACAAAAAAGTTTTCACTTCAGGCATATTTAACAATTTGTGCTTAAATTTGCATTGATTTTCAAAAGAGTTTATTTCCCTAGTTTCTGCTGGAACTTATTTTTCAAGTAGCCAAATGCAATGTCAGCCATGATCTAATATACACAGGCAATGCATTAGAATACATCAATTTACCGGTAATTTTACATTAAAAATATTCCTGGATACATACAAAAATGGTAAGCAGACATGGATTTATACAGATTTAACACAAAATCAAAGAATTTTAATCAATGGCTGATTTCCTATTTGTGAGCAACCCACTAATGAATAACTAAAATGGCTTCTAAAAAAAAATAAACTATACAGATCCAATTAGATTGATGTACAAAAGCTAATTAGTAAATTGGAAAAAAAAATGTGCCTACTAATAACCTTAAACCAAAAATAGCTGACTTAATTTTAAGAAGCTCCTTGAGGGCCAGCAAATGGATGCAATTAGTAGAAACTCACAATAGCAATTATTTCAAACAGAGGATGTGGTAAGCTGGGCTGATTTCAACATGGTGTTTGCTAATAAATGCTATAGCATTTAAAATTCCTCAAGCTTTTTAGTGGTTAATTTGATTTATTTTTTTATCCTGGGCATTACACTAGAAGCCAACTGAACATGGAAAAAGCTTGTCAAAAATTCTTTTCAACGGCTAAAAAAGATTTTTACATTCCTTGCTCTTCATTCCTGTAATTAATGATTCAAGTGAGCTAACGTAAGAAACATTGCCATTCAAGAACATCACCAGCTGGACATGCTTTTCAGAAATATCCTTCCCCCGGCACCCACTTACCATCAATTCCTATCGTCACCCATATTCCCCTTTATCCTGTTGAATTCTTTCCAGATGCATACAGTGAAGAGTGGACTTTACAATTAATTTGGACTAAGACATGTAGTGCAGTCCATGAAAGATTTTTAAAAAGTTAATTTTATCATTTTTCTTATGCAATATTTTGTAACCGTTTAAAAAAGAAAATAAATGCAGTTACACACAATCTATTTTCTCAACCATGAAATATATATTTTACACTTTGATAGTCTTAATAGAAAGCATAGAAATAGGCCCTTTGGCCCTTCTAGTCTGTGTCAAATTATTATTCTACCTAGTTTCACTGGCCTGCACCCAGGCCATTTTAAAACATTTGGATTTCTTTGAAAAATAATTTATAAACTAACTGTTGTTCAGCCCTGATGTGTTCCATTATTTACATCTGAGGTATTAAGCACTAGAAAAAACTATGAATCTCATACAGAATTAATGTATTGGCAACATTACATTTTGAACATGGAATTTAATTATATCAGAAGATATATACATTATAACTCTTGGTGATTATTTTTATTGCCTGTCTCATTCACCTTGGTTTAAATTAAATTTCATTAAGGAGAGAAATTCTTTCTCCGAAAATTAAAGGAATTTATGCCAATTTTCCCTCACAGTAGGGCGACTCCTTCTATGGATGCTTTCTTGCTGTTGTTCCATGAAGGAATTTGCCATGCTTTGTAATCATCAGGTATTATAACCACTCACTCTTTGACACTGTTTCAAAATGGTTACAAAGCAGATAGACATCCAGTCATTACTTCTGTGCTGGCTAATTGTATAGAAGTAGAGTAAATCCAATTTTCCCCACGTAAATAAAATAAATTATTTCAGACCATAAGAAATAGGAACAGAATGAAGCCATTCTGCCCATTGAGTCTGTTCCACCATTGGAATCATGGCTGCTGTATTTTTCCTCTTAATCTCATTTTCCTGCCCTTAGTCTTTAATCCCCTTACTAATTAAGATCCTACCAATCTATGCAGGGTAGCTATACCGATTCTGTTTCTGAGTTCTATTTCCTGTTTTTTTTCCCCTACTAAAGGAATTAGATCCAATGAACTAGATACCAAATCCCGACAGTTCCTTCTTTTTTTTCTTTTATTATATATATCTTCTCTTTTGTTCTTTTTCTACTTTGTTTGGGGGAATGGGGTAGTTTGAAGATATGGACAATTTCTACCATTGATCTTTCATTTCTATTTATGTATTTAATTAATGGTTGTTTTTTTTTTTATGTATGCTGTTGACAAAATGAAAATAAAGGATTTAAGAATACCTTTTTAACTATACCCAATGACTTGGCCTGTACAACCATCTGAGGCAATGAATTCCACAGATTCACCGTCCTTTGGCTGAACAAAGTTCTCCTCATCTCTGTTTTAAAGTGCCATCCTTTTCCCAACCTCCCAAGGACGTTGGGAAACATAGAGACTAATGCAAGGGAGGAACTGAAAGAAATCAGTATCTCTAAGGACATGGTCTTGGGTAAATTTATGGGATTGAAGGCAGATAAATCCCAAGGGCTTGATAATCTACATCCTAGGGTACTTAAAGAAGTGGCCATTCAGATAGCAGATGCTTTAAGAATTATTTTCCAGAACTCGATAGACTCAGGATCAGTACCCATGGATTGGAGCATAGCTAATGTTACCCCACTATTTAAAAAGGGGGGTAGAGAAAAAACGGGGAATTATAGGCCGGTGAGCCTTACATCAGTAGTGGGCAAAATGATGGAATCCATTATTAAGGATGTAATAGCGGAGCATATGACTAGCAGAGAAGGGATTGGACGGAGTCAACATGGATTTACAAAAAGTAAATCGTGCTTGACAAATCTATTGGAATTCTTTGAGATGGTGACAGGTAAAATAGATGAGGGAGAGCCAGTGGATGTGGTGTACCTGGACTTCCAAAAGGCCTTCGATAAGGTCCCGCATAAACGACTGGCTTCCAAAATCAAGGCTCATGGAATTGGGGGCAAAGTATTGATGTGGATTGAGAACTGGCTGGCAGGTAGAAGACAGAGAGTTGGGATAAATGGCTCATTTTCTGAGTGGCAGGCGGTGACCAGTGGGGTGCCACAGGGATCTGTACTGGGACCCCAGCTGTTCACAATTTACATTAATGAACTGGATGAGGGGATTGGATGTAATATCTCCAAATTTGCAGATGACACTAAGCTAGGAGGGGTTGTGTGCACGGAAGAGGGGGTCAGGAAGCTCCAGTGTGATTTGGATAAATTGAGGGACTGGGCAGATACATGGCAAATGCACTACAATGTGGATAAATGTGAGGTTATCCACTTTGGTAATACAAACCGGAGGGCAGATTACTATTTGAATGGCAATAGATTAAGAGATGGGGAAGTGCAGAGAGACCTAGGGGTACTTGTACACCAGTCTCTGAAGGCGAGCATGCAGGTACAGCAGGTGGTTAAAAAGGCAAATGGTATGTTGGCCTTCATATCAAGAGGGTTTGAGTATAGGAACAAGGATACCTTACTGCAGCTGTACAGGGCCTTGGTGAGACCCCACCTGGAGTATTGTGTGCAGTTTTGGTCACCTTATCTAAGGAAGGATGTTCTTGCAATGGAGGGAGTGCAGAGGCGATTCACCAGGCTGATACCTGGAAAGGCAGGAATGACTTATGAGGAAAGATTGCGCAAATTGGGATTGTACTCCCTGGAGTTTAGAAGATTGAGAGGGGATCTCATAGAGACATATAAAATTCTGGCAGGACTGGACAGAATGGATGCAGACGGGATGTTTCCAATGATGGGAAAATCCAGAACCCGGGGCCATGGTTTGAGGATAATAGGGAAACCATTTAGGACCGAGATGAGGAGGAATTTCTTTACCCAGAGGGTGGTGAATCTGTGGAATTCATTGCCACAGAGGGCAGTAGAGGCAGGTTCATTAAATATATTTAAGAGGGAATTAGATATATTTCTTCAGTATAAGGGTATTAAAGGTTACGTAAAGAAGGCCGGGACGGGGTACTGAACTTTAAGATCAGCCATGATCTCATTGAATGGCAGAGCAGGCTCGAAGGGTCAAATGACCTACTCCTGCTCCTATCTTCTATGTTTTCTATGATAGGATAGATGTAGGAAGGTTTTTTGAGCTGGCCGTGGAAACTAAAACGAGAGGACACAGTCTCAAGATTCGGGGGAGTAGATTTAGGACGGAGATGAGGAAAAATAGTTTTTTCCAGAGAGTAGAGAATGTTTGGAATTCTCTAACCAGGGAAGTGGTTGAGGCTGCCTCATTAAACATATTTAAAATTCGGTTAGATAAATTTTTACATGATAGAGGAATTAGGGGATATGGGGAGAAGGCAGGTAGGTGGAGTAGGTCATAAATTAGATCAGCCATGATTGTATTGAATGGTGGAGCAGGCTCGATGGGCCATTTTTGGCCTACTCCTGTTCCTACTTCCTATGTTCCTATGCTAACACTTTTCCTGTGATCACTTTTCCTGTGATCACTTTTCCTGTGATATGGGTTACTGTTTTGTTCTCCAGCTTCATGGGAGGCCCCTTGTCAAGAATCTTCTGAATATCCAATAAACACCATCCATTGACTTTTCTTTGTCTATCCTTGTTACTTCCTGTAGAGCTCGTCGAAAGAACCAAAGACTTGTTGATCCAAACCAAGGCTTTTATTAGCAAAAGACAGGAGCTCTTCACAGGTGGCCGACCAATCCAGAATGATCTGACCTGGCTAGGGACACAACCCTTTAAAGCCCAGACAGTAGGCATGGCTAAGCTCTCAGCCAATCGCTGTAAGCACAGTCATTACATACTCTAGATACTGTAACTATATACATTGGTGATAGGTCTGTACTATCACACTTCCTCAAAGAATTCTAACAGATTTGTCAAGCAAGATCTCCCATGAAGGAGATCATGCAGACGTTGCCTGAAAACTTATCCTTAATAATTGACTCTAAAATCTAGCTAATCACAAAAGTCAGGTCAACAGGCCTATAATTTCCTGTCTTCTGACTCCCTCAATTCTAAAAGAGTGGAATTACATTCACAATTTTCCAGTCCTCTGAAACCATTCCTGTCTCTAGTGATTCTTGAATGATCACCACTAATACCTCCATAGAATCCCTTATGCTACATCTTTCAGATCCCTGTTGTGTAGTCCATCTGGTCTAGGTGACTTATCTACCTTCAGACCCTTTAGCAACCCAAGCACTTTCTCCATAGTAACAGCAACTACAATCTTTCTGACCCTTGACTCTCTTGAATTTCTGGCTTGTCGTTGATGTTTTCCACAGTGAAGACTGATGCAAAATAGTTATTCATTTTATCTACCATTTCTTTATTCCCAATTACTACTTCTCCAGCATTATTTCACAATGGTTCAATGTCCACTCTTGCTTCTCTTTTATTCTTTATATATCTGAAAAAAATACTTTTGACACTTCATTTATATTATTGGCTATCTTACCTTCAGATTTTTTTCTTTTATCCCCTTATTGTTTATCTTGTTGCTTTCTGCTGGGTTTTTTTAAATAATCTCAATCCTCTATCTACCCCCAATGTTTGGAATAACATGTCTTCTTTTTTTCTTTGATGCTTCTTTCCTCTCTGGGATGTGTCTTCTGAATTATTACTAGAAACCCATTCCATGGCACTCTACCATCATCCATGCCAGGGACTCTTTCCAATCAACTTTTTCCAACTCTTCTCTCATGCCTATGTAGATACCTCTACTCAACTATAATACCAACACGACTGATTTTAGCTTCTCTCGCTCAAACTGCAGAGTGAATTTGATTATATTGTGATGACTTCCTCTTAATAGTTCTTTGACCTTCAGCTCCTTAATCAAATCCAGTTCATTACATAGCACTAAATCCAGAATGACTTTTTCTTCAGTGGGCTCTAAAAACAAACTATGTTCCAGATTTCTTCTCTTTCGATCCAGTGCCATCCTGATTTCACAGACTATATTAATATTGAAGTCCCCTATGGCCTCCATATCATTACCTTTCTTACATGCTTTCTCCAATTCCTGTTGTAAATTGTACCCCATTCAAATGCCTGTCCAATTTCTTTCTTATTTACTCTTGCTTCCACCACCTTAAGAGGCAATAAATTTAAATCATAATCACCCGCTTTACTCAAAACTGTTTATTCGCAGTCTTTCCTCGAATATTTTCCCCATCATAAATCTGTGGCCTCTTAACAACAACACTGCACAGTGTCATACTTAACCAAGTGCATCCACAGCACCGAACTTTCATCCATTGAATGCGTCTATGTGAGGTGCTGCTTCAAGAAGCCAGCGGCATCATAAAGAATCCCCATCACCTAAATCATGCTCTCTTCTCATTGCTACCTTCAGGTAGAAGAAGAGAGGCCAGAAGTCCAGCACCTCTAGATTCAAAATGTTGTTTTCCAACACTTGTTAGGCATAACATTATTTCAGGACCATCGAAGATTTGTCTGCATTATTTGTAACATCACTTTTTATTTGGACTAAATGCAGTTATGAATATTTATACATCCTTTTATATTGATTATCCTTTTCTCTCTCATTTGGTAATATAATTTATATTTCTTCTTTGTAAGTGTATCTTACACATTTTTGTTATTGCAGCATGCAAACATTTTGGTGCATTCTGACATTGTGCTAATCTGCATGACAATAATTTTTTTGTCTCATTCTCCGAGCCTTTTTCTTTGCTCCAAAGCAAAAATATAATCTGCCACGTCCAATTATTAATATCTCTATTTTTCAAATGCTTTCTACTTTTCTTCTTTCAAGCCTTTCCACAGCCCAGCTTTCCTTGTATGGATATAATCAGCAAGCAAAATGCTGAGACAGTCATTCAAGACAGTTACTTAGCTGCAACCTAATCTGAGAAACAATTCTGCTTGAAATTGTAAGGAGGACTGCTACATAACATATGATGTGAAAAACGATAGGCTGCAGATGCTGTGATTGCAGTAAACATACCAAAATGCTGGAGGCACTCAGCTGGTTTATTCAGCATCTATAGCATCTATATATTGCCGACATTTCAGGCCTGAGCCCTTCTTCAAGGAAAAATCAGAAAAGGCAGAAACAAGATACATCAGAAAGTCTCAGAATTTAAACAATGGGGGAGGAATCCAGACCAACAAAAGGGGTTAATTGGATATGATAAGGGACTAGGTGAAATTTATCTTGTCTGTACAAAATGAGACAAGGAATGGAGAGATGATGGGGTGGGGGGGTTAAATGAAAGTCAGAGAAGTCGATATTAATGCCATCTGGTTAGACAGCGTCCAGTCAGAAGATGAGATGTTATTCCTCCAATTTATGGGAGGTCTCAGTCTGACAATATATGAGACAATGGATAGATGTGTCAGCAAGGGAATGAGATGGAGAAGATCTCCACTGGGAGATCCAAACTATTGCGGTGGACAGAGTTGAGATGCTCAACAAAGCGATTGCCCATTCTGCGTCCAGTCTCTTCGATGTAGAGGACACCACAGTGGGAGCACTGGATGCAGTAAATGACCTCTGCAGGTTCACAAGTGAAATATTATTTCATTTGAAAGGACTGTTTGGGCCCCGAATAGTGCTGCAGGAGGAGGTGTGGTCACAAGTGGAGTATCGCCTGCAGTAACTCGGCACTCACTCACATATCCTTCATTATCTCCACATTTGCCCTGGCCCCTTTGCCCCCATACGCAACAAGAATAGGATTCCTCGTCCTCACCTACCATCCCACCAGCCTCCACATCAACCCATCTTCCTCCTCTATTTCCACCACCTATCAAGTGATCCCACCACTAGACACGTATTCCCCTCTCCTCCCCTCTCCGCCTTCCTTATCCTCTCCTCCCTCTCCACCAATTGTCCCCTTGGGACCAACCCCTGTGACCACAGGGGATAATCCACTTGTGTTAACCCCCTCCATCAGCACCATTCAGGACCCCAAACAATTCTTCCAAGTGAAGTAACATTTCACTTGTGAATCTTCAGGGGTCATCTACTGCATCTGGTGTTCCCGTTGTGGTCTCTTCCACAGTCTGGGAGATCGTTTTGTTGAGCATCTTGGCTCTGTCCACCTCAATAGTGCAGATCTCCTAGTGGAGATCCTCTCCATCTCATTCCCTTGCCAACATCTCTGTCCATGGTCTCATGTATTGTCAGACTGAGACCACCCATAAATTGGAGGAACAATGACTCAGCACTGTCCAATCTGATGGCATTAATATCAATTTCTGCGGCTTCTGTTAAACCCCTGACCCCCTTCTTCCCTTATCAGCTCTCCATTCCCTGTCTCCTTTCGCACAGATAAATTTTACCTTGCCCCTTATCACAGCCAATTAACCCCTTTTGTTGGTCTGGATTCCTCCCCCATTGCTTGAATTCTGAGACTTTCTGATGTATCTTGTTTCTGCCTTTTCTGATTTTTCCTTGAAGAAGGACTCAGGCCTGAAACATCGGCAATGTATCTTTGTCTCCTACCATAAAGATGCTGAAAAGACCAGCTGAGTTCTTCCAGCATTTCCATGTGTTTGCTGCATGTATTTCCTATCCATTTCTTATGGAAAAACAAAACACCATGAGAAAATTAGGGTCAGATAACAATCATCAATTTTCATTCAGGCCCCTTTAAGAGTCTGCCAGGCATGATCTCAAGATGACCTACGGTAGCAGGTCTCAAGTTAGGGGTGAGAACCCAAAGCACATGGGTGTCCAAAGAATAACTTACTCAGCTTTCTCTCAGCACTCTCCTCCCCCTCTCAACTTCAAACACTGACAAACCTCATCCATCATACACCCCCACCTGCACTTTTGAACAATCCCTGTCCTCTCCACCTCCATCTGCTGGTGCACCACCTTCTCAACAAAACCATCATCAGCTGTTTCAAGTAACTTTAAAAGCACTCGCCTAAATTTTACACCTACATTCAAAACCAGGTCCAGGCGTGCTTCTGAGTTTATATTTGAGGTCAAAGGAGATCACAGATCTTAGTGGGGATGAGTACTGATCCTTCAAATGGCACTGCAGCTAGCAAAACAGATTGAGTGAAACCTAGCAATTCTGAAAGTTAAAAAGAACTGGACTGCAGACAAATTTTGTATGTTGTGTAATTTATGACATCATTGAGGGGTTGGCATTGGAAAAAGGTGCCGTCGAAACAAAAAAAAGCAGGAGTCGAGTTTCCCAATGGATGCTAAGATGCAGAGATGCATAATTTACAGGTTATAGAGTTAAAGTGAAAACAAAGATCAAATGGTATCAATCAAGAACCAAATGAGCTTGATAGCTGTGGGGATGAAACTCTTTAAACCTTATAGTGTGTGCTTTTACAGCCTTGAGACTTCTCCCTGATAGGGAGAGAGAGAAGAATATGTGTCCAGGGTATGTTGCTTACCTTGCTAAGATGTAGATCGGGTACATGGAGAGGAGGGAAGCTTATCTTGTGTTCAGAGCTGCATTCATTACCTTCTATATCTTCTTCTGATCCTAAGCAGACCAGCACACTTACCACACTTTGATGCATCCAGCAAGTATACTTACAATGGTGCACCTGTAGAGGTTGTTAATCGACATGGGGGACTTGCAGAACTTAGTCTTCAGAGAAACCAAATGCATTGGGGCACTTGCTTGACCTTCATGACAACATGCTTGTCCCAGATCAGGCCATTGGAGATGTTACTCCTGAGAACTTGAAGCTATCTAATCTTTCCACTTCAATATCATTAGACATTGTCACATGTGTGGTCTCTTCCTCTCAACTGAAATCAATAATTATCTTATTGCCATTGAGATGGAAATTGATAACTTAGCACCCTGCCAGTAGACTTTCAATTTCTTCCTATGTTCCATTTTCCCATTACAGTATATGTTACCCAGTCTGCTACTTTGGTGTCATTGGGAAATTTGAAGATGGAGTTAGAATGATATTTGACAGTACATTGTAGGTGTAGAAGGAGTATATTATGGGACTGAGTATCCACACAGAGAACCCACACAGGCTGTGAGAACCTACTCAATCTCTGAGGACCAACACAGGCTGCGGGCTGTTGGCAACTTGCAGTCAGGGACTCACACGGGTGGCATGTGGGCTGCTGGCGACTTGCGGTAGAAGGATTTACACCGGTTTATGGGCTGCTGGAGACTGGGTCATGAGAAGCAGATATCGGGGGCTGAGGGCAAGAAAGGCTCCCAAAGAGCCTCAGGTGCTGAAAGCTTCCTCATCATATCGGTGGTTTGGATCTGGAGCTCAGGTTGCCAATGGATTGAACAAGGGTCTGTGAGACTGCAGATGCTGTGGGAGCACTGGAGGTGAATCCACAGACACTCTTTTTGCTTCTTTTTTTGCTTCTGTTTCTCTTAGTATCGGGGGCATCAGGCAATGCTCACGGAGACTCTTTGTTTGCCTTTACAGCAGGCAAAAGTTGACATGTATCATGTATATTACATGTTCTGTATTATTTTGTGGCAATAAAGGAACTTTGAACTTTGAAAACATCCTTGAACAGGAAGGAAATGTTGTTACACATCTTCATTGATTGTTCCCCTGTTAGACATGAAGTCAAGGATATTTCTTCCATTTATTTATGCATTTTTAAAAATCTAATCTATGAATCAATATAGAATCTGACAAAAATGGGAGACTTACACACATACCAGATGGAAACCTTTTCCCTTTGCAAAGTACATTTTGATTACTTCTGGGAGTAAAATCATCTTTGTTGTAGTCTCATCAAAAACAAGGTGTTTGAGATGTCAAGTAATTTGAAAAAAAGCCACTGCAAATATTGTTTCATGAGAGCGACCGCAAGAACAATAACAAGCTGAATTTCTATTTAATCATAGATCTCATTAATTTTTAATGGCAACAGTTGTGAAAGTCAGCGGCACATTTCAAAGTAATTTCTCTCAAGATCAAATCATCAGTAGGAAGAGACTAATAAATGAAAATGAGTGCCTCCAGAGAAAATGGGAAGGAACACAGGGATTTTCATACACTGTCAATGTGTCAGACAATGGCAGCTGCTCCTCTATGGAGGCAAAACCCTGTGCTCCTTTTGAGTCTGCATCAATCCCCACCTTTGTCATAAAACATTGTGTTTAACCTTGACTGTTGTACACATTTCCACTGATTGTATAATGCTGCATTGATGCAATTATATTTTTAATATAGTGAAAATACAGCTATGCAATCATAACCTGCAATGTAAAAATCCAGCAGTGACTTTAATCTATCCTTACAAGCTGTCAAGGCTTCAGAAATTATTCCCAGTGAATAAAATATCAAGCAGAAAGGACGCATCTTTTCAACCACAATTACCACCCCAACCCCATAATTAGTTTGCTAAACTTACTGCTTTCACCTTTAAAGATATATATGCCACAAGGCAGGGAGGTGTCACAGGAGAGAATAAAGGGAAAAAAACAAGACATAAATCCATTACTCTTGATCTCACTTTATGTAAGCAAAGCAGATTTTTGTTCAATCTAAGCAATGATCTGGGAATTACTTGATCCAATGGAGAGTGTGTGATGAGGACTCAAAATAACACAATGTCACAGAAATCACCTTAGAGTCAAAACTTATTGTAGAAAAGCCACCAGGGTGGGAAAGATGCAACACAGATCTTTCACTCAATTGGGTTTATTGGGGGATGTGTTTTTAATTTTTGCTATATGCTATATTGTAAAAAGAAAATCTGATCATTGGAATGCAGCAGAGAGTTCAGAATTTAGAGAAATATACTGCAAATTTAGAGTTCTTGACATGTTCACTTAGATTTCAACAGATCATTGATATAGCAGGATAGTCATAAGATACAACTGAAAAGTTTTTTTTTAAATAAAACAATGCATTTTACATTTAAATGGATAAAGAAACAGGTTATACAAACAGGATTTCTTTTAATTTAACTTTTAAAATTTAACTTACCAATACAACATGGGAACAAGCTCTTCAAGCCTGTGAGCCCATGCTGCCCCTAATAAATCAATTAACCTACAAACCTAGTATGTTTTTAAAGGGTGGGAGAAAACTCGAGCACCCAAAGGAAACACACACAGACACAGGGAGAAGGTAAAGCCTCCTGACAGACAGTGCCAAGTTTAAAGGCAAGTTGCTGTAATAGTGTTGCGCTAACCATCACACAAACTGAGCCACCTTTTTGTGTTATTTTCCTATATTTACTGGACACAAAGTAATCCCACATTAAACCCAGCAGAGAAATAATGTTATTCTGTGCTTGAGACCATTAATCTTTGGTTCTAGATAAATGTAGTACAGGTCTTGGACATCCAGTGTAATGCCAGTCCATTGACATATCCAATGCAGCACCTCTCTTGCCTAAGTGGCTGGTTGACTGACAGAATTAGGCATCCTCTTCCATTTCTCTTTTCTAAGTTCACCAGCTGTCAAACCTCTCTCAATAACCTTTGAATCCCTTTGGCATTCTCAAATATTCAATATCACCTGGGAGCCATTGACAAGTCAAGTTTATTGTCATTTGATTATACAAGTACAACCTGATGAAACAGCATTCTCCAATCGTTGGTGCAAAACATATCGACATACAACCAGACATAACACATATGCAGACAAATAATTCATATGCAGGACAAGTATATTATCTATACAAATAATAAATAAATATTGCTTTGTACAAATGAGAGTCTCAGATGGTTAGTGTGAGCAGTTCCTTTGCTCGATCACCATTCTCACTGCCTGCCTGTGGGAAGAAACTATTCTTCAACCTGGTGGTGCTGGATCTGATACTCCTGTATCTCTTCCCCAATGGGAGCAGCTGAAAGATGCTGTGTGCAGGGTGGAAGAGGTCTTCAAAAATTTTGTGCACCCTCTTCAGAAAACGATCCCAGGAGATCACATTGAAGGGGGGAAGGGAGTCTCCAGTGATCCTCTCTTCCACTCATGGTCCTGTGGATTGACCGCCAATCAATTTCTCTTCAGCAACTTGTAGATCCAGACTTGAGCTTCTTGTAATCAATCTTTTTGGATTTTTGGATTCAGGTCTGTACACCTTATAAAGACTAAAGGGAAGAGGGTGATATGTATATAAAGGGGAAAATAATCTGAAGGAGGGGGCCCAGAGTTGATTCAGCAGAAGCCCTGAATGTGGAGAGATAGGTAGAGGGAGAGCTCATCAACAAGATGGGTGGATGTAAGAAACATTTGAAAGAGATGTAGGTAAAGAAGAGATGGAAGCAATAGAACCAACAGACCTTTCTCATGAGGAAAAGCATTTAATGCACATCATCTAATCTAATCTACTGCATTTGGTGTACTCAGTGTGGCCTCTTTCGCTTTGGTGAGACCAAACACATCTCTTTCAAATGTTTCTTACTTCCACCCATCTTGTTGATGAGCTCTCTCTCTACCTGTCTCTCCACATTCAGAGCTTCTGCTGAATCAATTCTGGGCCGCCTCCTTCAGATTATTTTTCCCTTTATATACATATCACCCTCTTCCCTTTAGTCTTTATAAGGTGTACAGACCTGAATCCAAGAATACAAAAAGATTGAATACAAAAAGCTCAAGTCTGGACCTGCAAGTTGCTGTGATGCAGCCAGCCAGGACACTCCTGATAGAACTCCTATAGAAGGTGACATAATGATGGCCGGTAGCCTTGCCTGTTTCAATCTTCTCAGGAAAATGACTTAGAAATTACTTATTGAATCTGGAAGTTAGCAAAATTTTTGGAAGATTAGATTCTATATCTTGAGTTAAAATGAGGCTGAGCAGAGAAATACAGGAGAGACTCAGTAGGTCTGACAGCATCCATGGGTAGAAATGGTCAGCCAATATTTTGGGTCAGGACCCTATATCAAGACAAAAGGAAAATGGGTGCTATTATGGTCAGAAAGGTAAAAAGAAACTGAGTGAGGGAGACAGGATAGAATGGAAGGTGGAGAGACAGATAGAGGGAGAGACCACTAGGAGGGGAGAGGGAAGGAAGGAACATATGAGAGGGGGAAAAATAAGTCCAGAAGTATGTGATGATGAGATAGAAAATGAAGGACAAGACGGGTGCGTGACTGAAAATTAGGAAAATCAACGTACATGCTATTAGGTTTAAGGCTGTCCAGAAGGAATATGATGTGTTGTTCATCGAATTTATGTCTAGCCTCATCCTGATAATGGATGAAGGCAAGAAACGGCATGTGGTTGTAGGAATGGTTGGAGAATTAAAAAGATTGAATACAGGAAGCTCAAGTCTGGACCAAAAAACAGCATTAGAGTTCAGCTAAGTGGTTCCCCAATTTGTGTTTGGTCTCACCAAAGCAAAAGAGGCCACACTGAGTACACCAAATGCAGAAGATTAGATTAGATGATGTGCATTAAATGCTTTTCCTCATGAGAAAGGTCTGTTGGTTCTATTGCTTCCATCTCTTCTTTACCTACATCTCTTTCAAATGTTTCTTACATCCACCCATCTTGTTGATGAGCTCTCCCTCTACCTATCTCTCCACATTCAGGGCTTCTGCTGAATCAACTCTGGGCCCTCTCCTTCAGATTATTTTCCCCTTTATTTACATATCACCCTCTTCCCTTTAGTCTTTATAAGATGTACAGACCTGAAACATTGACTATGCATGGATACTGTCTGACCCACTGAGTTCCTCCAGGAATTCTTTGTTCACTCTGGATTCCAGCATCTCCAGCTTTTGTGCTTCTTTAAAATGAGCTTCATTAGTAAAGTGTAGGAGGCTAATGACAGAGGCCAAAGTGGGATGGACAATTAATATGCCAGGCAATGGAAGCTCAGGGTCCTTGATGAACTCATGTAGGTATCCTGTAATGATGGACAGTTTCAGCATTGACAGCTCTATCGCAATAAAAGCACAGAGTTTAATAAACACTGACAGAATCACAGATGGCAATGAGGAAGCAGATAGATCAGCAAATTGAGGGGTGTCACACCAACAACCTGGCACTCAACTCAAAACCAAGGAGATAATTGTGAACTTCAGGAGGACGTCAGGATAACACATACCAAACCTCTCTGAGGGTCTGTCCTGGAGCCTCCATGTCAATGAAATCATGAAGAAAAATCACCAGTGCCCATACTTTGTGAGGAGTTTGAAGAGAATCTGTATCTCACTGAAGACTCCCAAAAACTTTTACAGGTGTACCATGGAGAGCATTCTGGCTGGTTACATCACTGCCTGGTATGGAGGCGCCAATGCTCAGGATAGAGAAAAACTCCAGAAGGTTGTTATCTCGACCTGCGACATCACGGGCACCGACCTTTACTCCATCGGTGACATGTACAAGAGACAGTGTCTTAAGAAAGCAGCCTCTAGCCTCAAGACCATGCCCTCTTCACTCTGCTACCATCAGGAAAAAATGGACAGGATCCCGAAAAGGAGCCCTCAGCGGCACAAGGACAACTTCTTCCCCTCTGCCAGCAGATCTCTGAACGATTAATGAACCACAGACATTGCCTCTCTTTGACTTGTCCTGATATTATTTTTTGAAATTTATTTTGTAAGGTAGTTTATATGAATGGTTACACTGTGACACTGCCACAAAATGACCAATTCCATGACAACAAATTTAGATTCTGATTCAGAAAAGTTTTCTGACAGGGCTGTAAACGTACAGAGCAAACTTTAAGAGAGAAAAAGTTGCAGAGAAGTTTGAGAGTGTAAACAGAGGCAGTCAAATGTTCATTATCCTCAAATTGAAGTCTAGCTGTGATTACCACTGAAACATTAGGTTTTGACTAGATCCCTAAAAATACTGAAAATGTGGTGTATTAAAGCTACAGTGCTGCTGTGAATTTTGTGGTAATGTCCTGCATTAAATCTAGATTATGTGGTCTCTGCACAATTCAAAATCTGCAAAAGCAGCGCAACCTCGTGCGACAGGATTCAGATGGAATTTGCCTGTCTGAAGAATGTCAGAGGTCTTGGCATTGGTCGCTCACACTCGAACAACCAAAGCTCGAAATCTCCATTTCCTTACGCGAGTTTAGACAGCATTCTGAAAGTTCAGTAATTAAACAGCTATTCATTAGCCTGTTCTTCACAGATTGCCTGCAGTTAACTTTAGATGCCTATTCCGATCTTTTTACATAAACTGCGTTCCTGAAAATTGGGAATAATTTCCTAGAACACAGCAGCTCTGTAAAAACCACAAGGTTCTCTCAGATATATAGGTCCGTGCTTTATTTACAACAGGTGATGATTTATTGAAAACAAATTCAAGAAATTCTATGAAGACAGATATTCCTGGTAGCAGAGCCATGTTCACTACCCCAACTACTGCCAGATAATCACACAAAGATTGCTAGGGTGACAGAGAAATACCAAGGCACTTGTATAATATTGGGTTATAGCCCTTGAGAGTTTTAGCATGCAATCAACTTTCTTTATAAATGTTTTAGTAGAGAACTGGGCACCGCTGATTTGCTTGCCTAGCAATAAGTCAAAGCAGATTGCTGGCCATGTTTATAATTCTTTTATTGTATAATGATGCACCCTTGTTCATTTGATTCATTGGCTGTATTCCAGTATGATACAGGGAGGCAGCAAGGTAGCACGATACTCCAGGTACAGATTCCCTATAAATTCTTTGCTCACGTCCTTAATTTTCTTGCTCTTCCTATATCATCAAGTGAGTTTCAAAGGATGGATGAGTACAAAGGGAATTTTTTAATTCATTAGGAGATATCACAGTGACCTTGGACATGAGACATTCTGGTATTCTTGAATGACCATTGATTTAATTCTGCAATTAGCTCGCACCTCAGTAAGCATTATGTACATTTCAATTCCCCCCCAATTAACATTATAGCAAGGTGCATACTGTTCAATTGGGAAGAGAAGTATCAATGAAACTCGATTCAGTTATATTTCTGAGGTGAAAGATTTCTTACAACTCTTTCTTTTCTTTGACTTAGCTTCACAGATGAAGATTTATGGAGGGGTATGTCCACATCTGCTGCAGGCTCATTGGTGACTGACAAGCCCAATGCGGGACAGGCAGCCACGGTTGCAGCGGTTGCAAGGGAAAATTTGATGGCTGAGGTTGGGTGTTGGGTTTTTCCTCCTTTGTCTTTTGTCAGTGAGGTGGGATCTGCGGTCTTCTTCAAAGCAGGTTGCTGACCGCCGAACTGTGAGGCGCCAAGATGCACGGTTGGAGGCGATATCAGCCCACTGGCGGTGGTCAATGTGGCAGGCACCAAGAGATTTCTTTAAGCAGTCTTTGTACCTCTTCTTTGGTGCATGTCTGTCTCGGTGGCCAGTGGAGAGCTCGCCATATGACACAATCTTGGGAAGGCGATGGTCCTCCATTCTAGAGACGTGACCCACCCAGCACAGCTGGATCTTCAGCAGCGTGGACTCGATGCTTGCGGACTCTGCCAGCTCGAGTACTTCGATGTTGGTGATGAAGTCATTCCAATGAATGTTAAGGATGGAGCGGAGACAGCGCTGATGGAAGCGTTCTAGGAGCCGTAGGTGATGCCGGTAGAGGACCCATGATTCGGAGCCGAACAGGAGCGTGGGTATGACAATGGCTCTGTAAACGCTGATCTTTGTGTGTTTCTTCAAGTGGTTGTTTTTCCAGACTCTTTTGTGTAGTCTTCCAAAGGCGCTATTTGCCTTGGCGAGTCTGTTGTCTATCTCTTTGTCGATCCTTGCATCAGATGAAATGGTGCAGACGAGGTAGGTAAACTGGTTGACCGTTTTGAGTTCTGTGTGCCCGATGGAGATGTGGGGGGGCTGGTAGTCATGGTGGGGAGCTGGCTGATGGAGGACCTCAGTTTTCTTCAGGCTGACTTCCAGGCCAAACATTTTGGCAGTTTCTGCAAAACAGGACATCATGCGCTGGAGAGCTGGCTCTGAATGGGCAACTAAAGCGGCATCGTCTGCAAAGAGTAGTTCACGGACAAGTTGCTCTTGTGTCTTGATGTGAGCTTGCAGGCGCCTCAGATTGAAGAGACTGCCATCCGTGCGGTACCGGATGTAAACAGCGTCTTCATTGTTGAGGTCTTTCATGGCTTGGTTCAGCATCAGGCTGAAGAAGATAGTAAAGAGGGTTGGTGCGAGGGTGCAGCCTTGCTTCACGCTGTTGTCAATGGAGAAGGGTTCGGAGAGCTCATTGCTGTATCTGACCCGACCTTGTTGGTTTTCGTGCAGTTGGATAATCATGTTGAGGAACTTTGGGGGGGCATCCGAGGCGCTCTAGTATTTGCCAAAGCCCTTTCCTGCTCACAGTGTCGAAGGCTTTGGTGAGGTCAACAAAGGTGATGTAGAGTCCTTTGTTTTGTTCTCTGCACTTTTCTTGGAGCTGTCTGAGGGCAAAGACCATGTCAGTAGTTCCTCTGTTTGCGCGAAAGCCGCACTGTGATTCTGGGAGGACATTTTTGGCGACACTAGGTATTAGTCTATTTAGGAGAATCCTAGCGAAGATTTTGCCTGCAATGGAGAGCAGCGTGATTCCCCTGTAGTTTGAGCAGTCTGATTTCTCTCCTTTGTTTTTGTACAGGGTGATGATGATGGCATCGTGAAGGTCCTGAGGCAGCTTTCCTTGGTCCCAGCAGAGCATGAAAAACTCTTGCAGTTTGGCATGCAGAGCTTTGCCGCCAGCCTTCCAGACCTCTGGGGTGGGGGGATTCCATCCATACCTGCTGCTTTGCCACTTTTCAGTTGTTCGATTGCCTTATATGTCTCATCCAGGGTGGGAACCTCATCCAGCTCTAGCCTTAAGGGTTGTTGAGGGAGCTGGAGCAGGGCGGATTCTTGGACTGAGCGGTTGGCACTGAAAAGAGTTTGGAAGTGTTCTGACAATCGATTGAGGATGGAGATCTTGTCGCTGAGGAGGACTTCGCCGTCTGAGCTGCGCAGAGGGCTTTGGACTTGGGGTGAGGGGCCGTACACAGCCTTTAGAGCCTCGTAGAAACCCCTGAAGTCGCCAATGTCGGCACTAAGCTACATTCGTTTGGCGAGGCTAGTCCACCACTCATTTTGGATCTCCCGGAGTTTGTGTTGAAGATGGCTGCATGCGAGACAGAAGGCTCATTTTTTCTCTGGCCAGGAAGGCTTTGCAAGGTGAGCCTGGTGGGGAGATCACTTCCTGTTTGTTTTCATCAAACCAGTCCTTGTTTTTCCTGGAGGAGAAGCCCAGTACCTCTTCAGTGGATTGGAGTATGGCCATTTTCAGCTGATCTCAGAAGGTTTCAGGAGACATGTCCGTGAGGCAGTTTGCATCCTCGAGCTTTGCTTGGAGGTTTGCCTGGAAGTTTCCACTCACTACGTCAGACTGCAAGTTTCCAACATTGAACCTCTTTCTGGGGGGTCCACTGTTCTTGAACTTTGGCTTGAAGTGAAGGTTGAGCTTGCAGCAAACAAGCTGGTGGTCAGTATGGCATTCCACACTGGGCATGACCCTGATGTGGAGCACATCTCGTTTGTCTCTTCCTCACACCAGAATGTAGTCCAGGAGGTGCCAGTGTTTGGATCGGGGATGCATGCAGGTAGTCTTCTGATGGAAAAGGGTGTTAGTAATGACAAGCCAGGTCTTACAACTAACATCAGATAAAAACTACTGGTGAAAACCTCAATTTTACATAAGCAGATTGGACGGAAAGTGCCAAGGCAAAGTTGATGAAGTCATTAAAAAGCCAAGACTATGCACATTATAACATTAGAAGGTGCTATATAAGTGCAAGTTATTGTTCACACAATGCCTCACTCCCTTCAGGGATCTAAATACACATACAGTCTCTAAAGCACTTGTAATATGATTACACATACAAATATAAAAGCCTCATTCTGTACCCTGAAAGAGCTCTACAATTCTGCAAGACTTTTCTAAACAAAAACCAAAATTCTATTCGAAAAGGAATTCCCAGGCACAATGTCAGACAAAATGTAAGTGGTATGACAGAAATTCAAAGAAAATAGGAGGCAAGAACAAATTAACTGGGCAGAAATGAGCACTTACCTTGTAAATAAAGTATTGTTTAGCAACCTTAAATCCATTCAGATCGATGCATTTCAATGAGAACATCAGTAAAATAGTTCAGAATGATCTGAAATTATATCTATTGTCAATCAAATCCAGTTGTTTCCTTTATCAACACAATAGACATTCTTAAACTATTATCTCAAATATAATTGATTAACTGCAGTTGCATAGTCACTAAAGGTAAACAAGAGAACGTGAAGCTGTTGGGGTTGAATGCAATGCACAAAAGTGCTGGAGAAACTCAGCAAGTCATGCAGCATCCATAGAAAGTAGTCCATAGAAGGTAGTCAATGTTTGGAGACTGGGCCCTTCATCAGGAATGTCACTCCTAATGAAGTCCAATGAAGGGATTCCCGACAAAGGGCTCAGTCCCAAAATGTCAACCGCCTTTTACTTCTTCTGGATACTGAGTGACCTGTTGAGTTTCTCCAGCACTTTTTGTGTATTGATGTAACGTTACTCTACATGTTAGTCCCAGGATTATTATGTAACATATTCTCAATTTCTGACCTGCAATTAGTGAAACTCAGAGCAACAACCAAACTATATACTTGACAAAATGCCCAAGCCCAAAATGTTAGTTACCCTTACCTTTCGTATGAATGCATTGTGACCAGCTGAGTTTCTCCAGAACTTTTATATATTGCTCTTGACACAGAATGTGCAAATTTTCTTATTTAATGACCATCGAAGAGAGTTACTTTTCTTGAGGCTCTCAAGATTTTCCTTTGCTTAGATTCAGATACTCTTAGTTCTGGCTTTTATCTAATTAAAGCTAACTCACTCTGTTACACTTAGGCATTAATGGTAGGGAATTATCACTGAACAGTGGGAGTAAGTTTACAACATGGTTATGTCAGTCATTGCATTCTCCCATATAAATATATGTCAAAAGGGGCACTGTATAATCCCTGACATATAGTATGATCAGTGCTACCAAATAGGGTTAAATTTCTATGCATGGTTACCACCAAATGTGATATTAACATTAACTGCACTTTATCTATATGTACAGGATAGAACTCCCAATTGGTAGCTATTTTAATTCTCCACACCATCCCAATACAGAGATTTCTGTCTTTGGCATCACCCATTGCCAGGGTGAGGGTAAATGTAAACTTGAGGAATGACACCTTTAGTTTTGATAACATGTTGCACAAAACTTGTGAAGAGCCCAGGATTTGTCTTGGTCACCAATTTTACAACTGAAGTAGAGCTCATAGGCTTTCTTAATAAGTACAATCATGTTGGCATCTTTGACTATAGTCACCACAAATGTAACAGAATGTAATGCAGCTGCTCTAAAATTGATGAGACATTTCTATTATATTAAATCTTCCTGAAGACAATAAATGCTATTGTTAAGTACACTCACTATGCTATTACCTGAAGAACGTGTGTATCAACATGAGTTAAATCTATATCAATATATTGCACACCATCTGTATATGTGAGCTGCTTTGACAACCTGTGTGCATCTATCCTGACTAAGCAGGTCCAGGCCTAAGACAACTTTTGCATAGCACCTACACGGATTGCATGCCCGGACGTGCTTGGAATGACCAAAATAGCTTGCTTTTTTGAGCAATATACCCATTGAGTTCCTCCAGCTTCTTTTTGTTGGTATCACTCAAGATTCCAACATCTGCTATTCATGTGTTTTTCGACAGCATTGATTAACTTGCCCATGAGCACCACCCTTGGTTAAAAATATGGGATTTCTCCACATCTGCGGCAAAACTGCTTGCAGAATGCCATTCACTGTCATTTGCCTGCCAATGAAAATGTTTCATTTTCACTCCTGTTTCTGGATTTCTATCCTGCACTGTTCAAAGCCAAAAATCTTTCATGCAACTGCTACTCCCTATAAGTAGTCATTGCCCACATTATTCCAATGCGTATTGCATGTTAATATGCATCTCAGTCTGCACAATATATTGTAATCCCCATATTATAATGTTGGACCAAGTTATCAATAATGCACATCAATGTTCATTATTTTTTTTTATGTTAGGAAGAGACAATATGGGATAAAATGTTCTTTGACAACGTTCAATAAGTTGCCAACTTTGACATGCAGAACTCATCAATTTTGTAAGCTTTGCTATCAATCTCCACTCACTCACAAATTCACTCAAATAATTTCTGAAATTTCTATCACCTTTCTAAGTCTCATTACCTCCATATCAGGAGACATGCAATCTAAAGACATTTAAGGAAACCCATTGGTGCTGACAGCTACCTCAACTGCACTTCTTTGAGGAGGGCATCCCTTTCTTTCAGTTTCTCCAACTTCACCACACCTGCTCTCAAGATGAGGCCTTCCATTCCACTATGTCTATCACATCATCAAAAAAGTCTCCTTTTGTGTCTAAGTTTCCTGAAAATATATATGGTCACCGCATCAGAAAACTAAAAGATCCATCTCTGCTTTAAATGCACCAGTGATTGTATGTCAGCCCAAGGACAGTCTAGAGCAGGTCCAACATCCAACACCATTTTAGCTCTTGTTCTGAAGCACAATTTATTTCCTAATTGCTGGACAATAAATCTATGACATTCTATTTAAAACCAATGGGTTAACACATTGAATTAACACATACCTCTTGAGAACCATCATGTTATGCTAGTGGGGGGGATCAAAGCTTCACCAAGTACTGCTCTCACTTGGATCAGTCATCCATTTCTAATCATCCTGATGGGCATGAATTAAAATAATCAGATGGAATTTATCACAGCTAACCTGATATCAACCATTTTACCCATTATCCAAAGTCAAAATGACCTCCTCAATGCTCCCACAAGCACTTTTCAGGAAGTCATCATCAAGACAGGAGAGAGAAGAAAATTAAAGAGCATTTTGTTCTCAGCTATGGACCATTAAAAATGAGTCTTTTGCCCACTTGAGCTGAAATTGGTTAACTTGCTACGAGCAAGAGATCAAATAATAAACTGAGTTGGTCAGAAAAGCATATACTTCATCATTAAAGCCAAAGCAAAATAAGTACCCATTGCCAAACTTTTTTATGTCTCCAGTTATCCTAACTTTAGACTGAGACTTCATAGCTGTGGCACAATATGACTGGAACCTCATCTATTTCATGTTCTTGCCTATGGGCATCAAAGTGCATTTTCCTCAATTTAAATTCAAAATGATTCATCACTCATAAAATGATCCTTCAAAAATGTTCATGTGTGTTTTAAATTGTTTTATACTCACAGAAATTAGGAAACCTTCTACTGTTTCCTTTCCCTCATTTTATTTTCACAATCAGTGCTGGGAGATTCATCGATCAGTTCGAAATCACACTTTGAAAACTGGGAAATAAAATCTCCCAGCTCTGAAGGACTCAAACAACAATCACACCAATGTGACAGAAACAAAGCACCAAGCCTAAAGGTCATAGAAGGCATTTGTTTAATACAACTGAAAATGTAAATCTCATGGGATTCCTGCTGCTTCTGATAATTCAAGATTAATTTTTGCTTCAGCATTTAGATTTTTTATTTCTGTTTACTAAATCAGGTCATGAGTATTAAATTCAATTAGTTTCTTCAAGGGGTTCATTCTCCTGCTGTGTGTTTTTGGAACAGAAGATCAATCCTAATTTTTTTCCTTTCTGAGAAATATAGGCACTGACGATTATATGAAGTGACTTTTCTATCATTAGACAATTTTCAGAGTTATCTTATTGAGGAAGCTGAGTAATTTTCTTCATCAAAAAGGTGGCTTCAAATCTCATTCAGTGATATTTACTTCATAGGTGCAGAAAATTAAGTGTTCAAACAGTTTTTTTAAAATCTGTTTCCAAACAAACTTTTAATATCCTGTCACATTTGCTGCTTGGTGTGTGTGCTTTCATATCCTGCCATTGATCATCTTTTGAAGGAATGTAGTTTTTATTTTGCACAATGATCAACTTTGGGGAGAAACTGAGCTCCATAATTGATCTCTGCACTCCGGAATTAATGGATGGTGGAAATGGGAGAAGGTGCTGCTATTCCTAGAGGGAATAAGGATAAGGATAGAAAAACAAAATTCAGGCAAGGCTCCCACTACCAACCATCAACGAGTAACCTCGGCTGCGAAGCAACATTTCACTTGTGAATCTGCTGGGGTCATCTGTTGCATCCAGTGCTCCCGTTGAGGTCTCCTCTATATCGGAAAGAGTGGGAGATTGCTGTGTTGAGCACCTTGGCTCCGTCCACCACAGTGTAGAGTTCCCAGTGACCATCCATTTCAATTCCCTGACTCATTCCTTTGCTGACATGTCTGTCCATGATCTCATGTACTGTCAGACAGAGACTACATGCAAATCGGAGGAACAACACTTCATCTTCCATCATGGCACCCTCCAACTGGGTGGCAATAACATAAACTTCTCCAGTTTCCACTAAACCCAACCCATTTTCTTCTTCCCCTTATCATCTTTCCCCTAGCATTCTCTTTCACTCCCATCTTTTCTTTCTCCATTCACAGAGCCAAAATCAGTTCTCAGCTCTCCTCTTATCATGTCCAATTAAGGCCTTTTTTTGGTCTCGATTCAACCTCCAGCCAGAATTCAATCTGTTCTTTATTATTCCTTGAAGAAGGACTTAGGTCTGGAAGATCATTAAATATATCTTTACCTCCTATGGATTCTGCAAGACCTCCAGCATTTCTGTATGTTCTTATACATGCAGTGATATTGGCTCAAGAATATATGAGGTTCAGCTGTGAGACCACCATAAACAAACAAGTTTGGTGGCCCACTTAGAGAGACCACACTGAGCAAATAAAACTACTGACACACTCTGCCCTGATGCAGGGATAAAGAAATGGTGTAGCTGTTTAAGAGTTTAATTGTTTAACAATTCAGTTCCAACATTAAGTTTAATAATTCAACGGTTCAGTTCAAATGTCATTATCTATGGTCAAAAGCGCGAGCCAACCTGCCGATTCAGAGAGAGGAAAAGAAACCGTCCAGCCTTGCGCTGCCAGTCCACTACCTCAACCTCATTACGTGGCGGGCTCCTACTCTCAGGAGAGCCTAAACCTCCAAGTGATGGTTCGAGAACTAAGTGTGCGATCCGCAACAATGGGATATTTCTAAAGCACTAGAGGAATGTTGGGGATAGTGGATGGCAAAGAGAACCTAGACAGAAACAATAAACATATGTTTTTGGGATTATTATATTCAAAAGAATGAAAGAGCATAAAAGGTTGAGAAAGACAAAGATGGTGAATGGATCTCATAGATTTTGCTTTCTGTTTTTTAAAAAGTTTTGAACTGTTAAGCAGGAGGCAGTTAAATTTGACCTTATTCTTTTGGTGAGTGTTATTTGTACAGATGTCATTTTGAATTATTTAATGTCATTCCCCAATATGGATGCTGAACATAGCAGCATTTGAGTTTTTAGTGAAGCTAACCAGGAATTCAGCAACAACAACAAATTGATTGCTTCCTAACCTATGGTAGACCCCAAGTACGGAATGTGAAATCCTTTGTTCGACTGGGACTAAGGGAATCTTCATCTGAAAGTACTGTGGCAGTTATTCCTGATATTAATCAGATTGAACAGCAATCCAGGAAAAATGGCCAGGAGAAACAGTTAGTTAAGATGGTGGATGTCAGATGGCAGTACTGTTCCTGGTTCAGCAATGTTTCCCTGACCCCTAACATCAATTTTGTTTAAATATCAATGATCCATAATGCAATTCAAGGTCTCCATCACCCATTTCCCTTCCAAAATACAAATTTTCCATCATAAGACCATAAGACATAGGAGCAGAAATAAGCTATTGAGCCCATCAAGTTTTCCCCACCATTCAATCATGAGCTGATCCATTTTTCCATGGCCCCATTGCCCAGCCTTCTCTCCATAATCTTTGATGCCCTGGGTAATCAAGAAATTATCAATCTCTGCCTTAAATGCACCCAATGACCTGACCCTTTTTTATCACGATGGCAGCGCATGAGGTTGCAGTGGCCACTTCAGCTCTTCTCAATGGTGAAATCCCCAACCCGCTATGTTGTTTCTAGAATTGGGAAACTCGTCAAAATACAAAACATGAATCAGACTTCCAAATGAGCAATCAGATCAGTAATATTCTGTGCAGTTGAAACTGACTGAAGCAGGGAAAACAAACTACAGCAAACTGTGGAGTGGATCACAGGAGATGCATGGCAGGCCATTAGAAACGCTGCTGGAGAAGGTAGAACAATGGAAAACAGGCCAACATCAGGGTTAGACCCTGCAGAGTTAACCCTGACAATCCTATTCTCAAATGTAAGATATCTGGAGAAGAAAATGGATTACCTGAGGCTGCATCTGAACCAGAGAGAACTTCAGGGCTGTCATGCTCTGATGATGACAGGAATGTGGCTCCAGGGCACCATTCCAGACTCAATGATCCAGTTGGATGGCTTTATCTCCTTCATGTTTAACAGAGACACTGCCGCTTCTGGCAAGACTTGAGGAGGTGGACTGGATTTACATCAACGAGAACAGATGTACTGTTGTGACGACCTTCTGCTCAGCAGAGATAGAGTACCTCCTGGTGAAATGCAGACCCTTCTACATGCCCAGGGAATTCTTGGCCACCCTGATTGCTGCAGTCTACTTCCCACCTTTGGCTAATGAGGATGAATCCATGCAGGAGCTTTATAGTACCATCTGTGAAGCCCAGACTTTCCACCCATGATAGCTGCTGGTCATTTCAATCACACCAACCTGAAAACCGTCTTACAACAGTTTCAACAGCATGTGAACTTTGCCACCACTGGAAAGAACACCCTGGATTGAGTGTACACAAATATTCCTGGTGCGTACAAGGCTGCACCTTTCCCTTTGGTTGTTCAAATCACATAACTGTCCTGCTAAGCCCAGCATACAGACCACTGGCAAAGCAAACTAGGTCAGCTTGGAGGGAGATCAGGATGGCGAGGGGGTGGAGGTGAGGGGCACAGCAGTGCTGCAAGACTGCGTTGAGATTACAGACTGGAGCTGTTTCAGGGAGGCAGACACCTACAAAAGTCATGTAAACATAGAAGAGTATACCAGCTCAGTGACTGGCTACATCAGCAAGTGCATTGAGCATGTCACCAAGATCAAATGCTTCACAAGCAGGGCTAACCAGAAATCATGGTTGGATGTAGAGGTCCGAGCCATTCTCAGAGCATGTGATGCTGCCTTCAGGACTGGGTGTAGGACGGCACTAAGTTAGCCAGGGCTGAAATCTCCCATGTAATCTGGAAGGCAAACCGTGGGTGTGTACAGAAGAGCCACAGACAGCTGTGTGACAATGAGGACATGAGGTGCATGTGGAAAGGGATCAAGACTATAACCAATCATGTTAACCTTGCAAATTAAGGGCAATAACATCTCCCTTGCAGACAGACTGAAAACTTTCTATGCACGCTTTGATGAGGGGAACAGAATGACACCAAAGAAAGCATCATGTCCCCCTGATGAACAGACCACCCACACAGCCATCGCTGAGGTCAGCGGAACCCTATCCAAGGTGAACCCACGCAAGGCGGCAGGGCCAGAAAACATACCCAGTTGGGTACCGAAGGACTAAAGAATTGTGCAGACCAATTGACGAAGGTCTTCACAGACATCTTCAACACATCACTACAGCAGTCCATCATTCCCACAGGGTCAAGACAGCCACCATATACCTGTGCCCAAGAGAGAGACAATAACAGGACTCAATGACTACCGGCCTATGTCACCGACCTCTACCATTATTAAATGCTTTGAATGTGTGCTGATGGAACACATTAAAGCACACCTCCCAGAGATGGTGAACCCATTTCAATTTGCCAATAGAAGAAACCATTCCACAGAAAATGCTATAACCTTGTCGATTCACTCCATCCTGGCCCACCTAAAGAACAACACCTCATACGACAGGCTGCTGTTCATTGACATTAGCTCGTCATTCAATATGATCATTCCCCAGAGGCTGGTTGATAAACTGTCCTCACTGAGACTCAAACCGCCCCCTCCCCCCTTCCTGGAACTGGATTCTAGACTTCCTAATGGAAAAACGACAGTGTATCCAGGTCATTAGTAGAATGTCAAGCATCGACACGCTGAGCACTGGCACACCTTAGGACTTTGTGCTTATTAGTCTGCTCCTATTCCTACTACTGACAAATGATTGCATCGCCAGATCCAGCTCCAACAGTACAATCAAGTTTGAAGATGACAGAACAGTAGTTGGCCTCATCAGCAACAACAATGAGTAGCACTATAGGGAAGAGGTGGAAAATCTCGTGAAATGGTGCAAGAGTCTCAACCGGAGTCTCAATGTGAACAACATAAAGGAGATGATCTTGTACTTCATGGGGACCAGTAACGACCATCCTGACCAACATCAGTGTTGTTTGGTTGCTGCCGAGAAATGGATTGGAGGTCAATCCACAGGACCATAATAATGGCAGAAAGGATCACTGGAGTGTTTCTCCCTCACTTCCATAGCCGCCCCCCACCCTCCTCCCATCAATGTGTTATTTTGGGATCGTTGTCTGAATAGGGTGAACAAAATCATTGAAAACTCCTTCCACCCTGCACACAGCATCTTTCAGATGCTCCTATTGGGGAAGAAATACAGGAGTATCAGAGCCAGCACCACCAGGCTGAGGAATAGCTTCTTCCCAAGGGCAGCGGGAATGGTGAACAACCAAAGGAACTGCTCACATTAACCATCCAAAACTCTCATTTGTACAAAGCAATATTATTTATTTATTTTTATAGATAAAATACTTGTCCTACATATGTATTAATTGTCTCTCTGTGTGTTATGTCTGGTTGTGTGTCTGAATGTTTTGCACCGAGGACCAGAGAATGCTATTTTATCAGGTTGTACTTGTACAGTCAGATAACAATAATCTTGATGATTTGACTTGACAGTGGCCTGTGGCAATAAATTCTACAGATTTACCACCCTCTGGCTGAAGAAATTCCTCTACATCTCTATTCTAAGTGGGCACCCTTCAGTCCTGAAGTTGTGCCCTCTTGTCCTAGATTCCCTCACCATGGGAAACAACCTTTCTACATCGACTCTGTCCATGCTTTACAACATTCAAAATATTTCAATGAGATCTCTCTACATTCTCCTAAACTCCAATGAGTACCCACCAAGACCTGTCAAATACTTCACATGCGATAACCTTTTCATCCCTGGAATCATCGTAGTTGAACCTCCTTTGAACCCTTGGTGAAGTCGGCATGTCTTTTCTTAAATGGTAAGTCCAAAACTGCTCATAATACTCCAAGTGAGGACTCACTAGTGCCTTATAACATCACATTCCTGCCCTTATATTTTATTCCTTTAGATATGAATACTTTTTCACCACTCTCTTTAAGTTTACCTTCAGGATATCCGACATAAGGACTCTCAGGTCCCTTTGTATCTGAGTATGTTCAATTTTCTCCCCATTAAAAAAAATAATTTGCACATTTATAATGTGGCATGACAAATCTGAAACTGAATAACGTCTATAACAATGTTTCTCCTGAAACACGACATCACTTAATTTGTAAGTACAAAGAATTAGCCTTAAAATTATTGAAAACTAGATCTAAGTCAGGGGTGGGTAACCTCCGGCCCGCAATCCAAATATATTCAGCATGGTGCATGGCTGCCCCACTTGGTGTGAGGCTCGTCCCCCAACTCTGTGCAGAGCTCACCCCCACCTCTGTGTGCAGTTCCCACCTTCGGTGTAATCTCCACCTCAGTGCGGCGCGGCTCCCTCATTCTGCATGGATTCCCCATTCTTTGTGTTGGAGGCTCCCACTCTCTGTGTGTGGATACAACCCCCTTCACCCTCTGTGTGAAGTCATCCCTGCCTTCTGCACTGGAGACCACCCCTGCCTATATGTGAGACTCCCCCTGACCTCTGCAAGAGACCCCCAGTGATATTCTCCCCCTCTCATGGTATTATTCATCCCCTCTCACAGTGACAATCTCCCCTTCCTGTAGTGTCATTCTCCCCCTCTTGTGTTGTTCTCCTCCCCTTATGGTGACATTATCCCACTTTCTATTTTGTCTGTAAAAATCCACCTCTGTCTCTCTATGCAAAACCACCTCTTCTGTAACAGTCTTTCAACTTATCTGTGTGTGGTACTCTTCTCTCTCTCTCTCCCTCTCTCTCTCTCTCTCTCACACACACACACACACACACACACACACACACACACACACACACACACACACACACACACACACACACACACACACACTCACTTCCTGTATCTGTATGTGAGACTTCTTTCTGTGTGTGTATATGACACCACATCTCTGTGTAATTCCTCGTCTCTGCAATCATCCTTCTCCCTGGATTGGACTCTCTCTCTGAATAAATCTCTTTGTGTGTGGCTTCCCCTATATGTGTGTAAATTAACCCCCATCTCTCTCTCTCTCTCTCTCTCTTCCTCTCTCTGTGTGTGACTCATCCTCTCTCTGTGGCATTGCCCTATCTCTGGGTGAGAGCCCTCACTCTTTGTGTGAGGCTCACCCACTCTTTCTGTGACATTCTCCCTCCCCACTGTGAGCTTCACCCCCCCCCATGGTGTCTTTTGGGGTTCGTTATTTTGTTTTTATTGTGACTAATTTTTCTCCTTTTTGACTTTTATGTTTTTTTTTAATTGTTTAATTTTAATAATTAACTCATGATTTTTGGTGTATTTCCATATTTGATTTGAAAATACCTTCTCTGACCAGAAATGCATCATTTCATTTATTTATTCTATCTATTTATTTATGGTATCATCAGTGCTGCACGTTGTTCAACCACTAACACACCATCCAGCCCATGCATGGTAAAATATTGCACACCCCAGATCTAAGTTGATTAGTTTATCAAAATAACCAGCCAGGACACACTCTGTCTTGCTACTGCCATCAAAAAAAGGGGTACAGATGCCACAAAACTCACCCCAGCAGGTTCAGGAACAGTTGCTACCCCTTTACCATCACACCATCAGACAACAAATTCAAAGACTCATTTAAGGACTCTTACTTTGTACATTATTTATTACTGATGTTTTTTTTAATGTATTGCACAGACAGTTTGCTTAAATTTCTTCTTTGTTTACATTTCTCTCTTTTGTATATGTATCTTTACCCCTTTTTCCACTGGCAACCCAGTTAATTGGCCGCGCAGTGTCCCAGATAAAGGAGTCGTTTTTGTTGTTTCCACTGGGCCACTTTTAACTAGGACACAAACTGCTTTCCCTTTGTCCACAAGTTATCCGAAGGGATAGGAGAGTCTGCATTCAACAATAGTCCAGGGATGCAACTTGTCCTTTTTCCACTAATTTAATAGGAACGCCAGCATCAGCTGATGTTGGGAATGTGAGTAGGGGTTGAGGCCATCAATCCTTAGGATGATTTTATATCATTTGATGCCAGCATGCTGATTGTTTCCCTTTTCCACTTGACACTTAACCAGTAAATTGGCCATCAGTTCCTGAGACAAGGTTCCAGTGGAAAAGGGGCTTTTGTCTTGAGTACAGTTTGCACTACTGTTAAGTAGAAATTCTGCTTGGCAATTGCAGGGTTGTATATGATTTCATGTATGTACTCTGTGTGATAGTACAGATTCTATCACCAATGTGTATATGTTCAGATTGTAGAGTAGGATGAATGTGATTGGCTGAGAGCGTAGCCACACCTACTGGCAGGTCTTAAAGGATTGCTCCTAGCCAGACCAGGTCATTCTGGACTGGTTGACCTACTTGTGATATGCTCCAGTCTTTTAGTTAATAAAAGCCTTGGTTTGAATTAACAAGTCTTTGGTTCTTTCGACGCGCACTACACTCTGACAATAAATTTGAACTTTAAACATTACTCTTGGATATGAGCAGTTGTGGGGCTGGTGGGTGGAAAAATGTTGGTTGATAATTGAGTGTTATATTCTTCAAAGCCAGTTCAATATTTTATAAAGTATTGGCTCTAATTCCAAGCTATTCAAGAGCATCAACACAGCCAATGGTTCTCAGTTCCAATAGTTAAACAGTTCTAATTAATGGGGGAAAGAAAACAGGCATTTCTTCCAAAAAATTGCATTATATTTTCCATCACGAACTTGTTCAATATTTATTTGCTTAATGTAAGGAATACAGACTTGGCAATCAATAAAAAAGGATCCGATTGGTGTTCGAGAGATCCAGTCATGATGCAGGGTCTCGAACATCCTTCTGCCTCTACCGACACTGTCTAATTTGCTGAGTTGCACCAGCAGTTTCGTTTTTGCTCCATATTCCAGCATCTGCAGTCTCTGTATCTCTACTCAAGAGATCTCATGCACTTAAGATGGATCGTAATGGAAGTAGCTCATTATCAACTCCTATGGTCTCAAAACAATGACTACCATAGAATGTAGAAAATACCTTGTTTTCTGTATTGCAGACATTGTTTGTGTGTGCCCAGGGCTGGCACCAAGGGGGCATCTGTGAATATTGTCCCCCCAAATGAGGTATTGTGACCTCCCGCCTGCAGTCACTAGTATCGCTAGATTCACTAGGCTCCACCCAATATAAGCAATGCATTTGTCTGTTACATCAGAGGGAGAGGGAAATGTGACAGTGGCGGTGCATGGAGGAAGTTCATGGCAGGTAGGGACTACCCTCTCCCCTGCTGATTGAGCTTTTGAATGTCAGATTTTGTTACCCTAATTCCCCCCTCCCACACACTGATTAGAATGCTTCTGGCACTGACCCTGTGCGTGCCATTTGCAAATCAGTAATCAGTGAACTGGGGCATGATGGCTCTTGCTTTCAGTAAAAGATGGTGGAACATTAACATTAAGATCTATTTTTACCTTGTTAAAATGGGAAAATTAGTTGACAGTCAGGGAATTGAGAGGCTTCTATTAAATAAATCAAATCCAAAATGAGGAATCTTTGACATTGCAATCCTTCCTCACTGCAGCACTGTAATATGTCAGACTCATAATATGTCCTCATTCTCTGGAGTGGGTGACTCACAGGAGAGAGCACTGAAACTGAACTGTTATGACCAAGTATAATGACCTAGACTGTGCCATTGCCTTCCCATTATCTAGCCAGTTAGTTTCAAGTTCCAAGAAACTATACAGAAAACTTTGCTCTATTTCATTGATGACTTAGATTACTTGACCTTCTATACCCTCCCTTAACCATGGAAAGTGGTGCAATAATGATCAGATTATTGCTTCCTTAGGCTATCGATTACCAGAAAATTTATTAACAAGTAAATGGATTTGAACAGATTAAATGACACCATTTTTAGTCCTCAGTAGGCTCAATTATCTTGCATTAGGATATTGAAAAATAACAGCCTGAATACTTTTTTGTCTCTGCATTAACTTTACATGACAGTGTTGTTGGCTACTCCCCTCAATATTTGACATTCAAGCCAACAGATCTAGACATAGCCATTTTGCAGACATTCTATCTTTACAGTTGCATGTAATGTCCCAGAACTGGATCTGGCACTGGGGAAGGGGATGAGAAAGTCCAGGGTAGTTCAATATCATGTGAGAGACTATTCTGCATCTCAGAGCACCACAAAATGGTACCTTTTGCATGTTGTCTATGGGACCGATATAGCATTCAGAGTGCTGAAGATGCTTCCTGCAACCCTGGCAGTTAAATTAGGAGAGAAAATTAAGTGGAGGAGCACAGCTTCAAAACTGAAGTCAAATGTGAGCTAATTTCAGGCAACCACTCTACTGTCTAATTAAAACACAGCCCTTTTAAAAGTGGCTTCACTCCCATGTGGAATGACACAGTCAAACTAATTACAGTTCCAACCTCTTCAGGCCTATGAACCGGCACAACTCCTGTTGTGTGCTTGTTTTTGCATTTCAAAAATAAACTATATTCATAATAAAAACACATATAGTATAATGGAAAACAGTGCAAAAGTATTTCTATTTTTGGTGCCATGCTCATTATACATTTGTATTCACTCTTAGATCAGCACATGGATGTAAGAAAAATAGAGGGTTATTGGTATGTTGTAAGCTAGGGCTAGATTGTTATGCAGTAGGTTTATATAGGTCAGCACAAAATCGTGAGATGAAGGGTCTGTTTTGTGTTGTTCTATGTTCAATGTTGTAATAGTGTTGAAAGGACAAATACATCAGTCATTATTTAAATGGTGGAGTTGATTTGATGGGCCAATTGGCCTAATTCTTCTTCTATATGGTCTAATACTTGGGATAGGTAGAACCTTGGTACATAGAAGCACTTGGAGGCCTCATAGTCTGGTTCCATGCACAAACTGATGCAGCCACACAAAGAAGTGGTCATCAGGATGAGGTCTGAGCTTGAGAGACTGCAGATGTTGGAATCTGGAGCAAAACACAGTCAACTGGAGGAATCCAACTGGGTGAGCAGCATCAGTGGAAGCAAAAGAATAATCAATGTTTCTGGCCAAAACCCTTCATCAAGGCTGAATGCTGAGGGAAGATGGGTAGCATAATGAGGACAGGGTGGGAGGGCTTGGTCACAGGCCAGTTTGGGATTGGTAAACCAGAGTGGGAAAAAAGATGATGGACAGAGGCAGTTGATTGACAGGTGTCAGAGAAAGGAGGTAGAGGCAAGAGGAAGATGTGTCATACAAGGTGGAGCAGGGTGATAAGAACTTGCCATACACTGGGTACACCCCTGCTCCCATTGTCAAATATTTTGTACATTGCAATCCACCAGTCCCATTCCAACCTGATATCCAATGTAAAATTGGCTGCAGCGACCTTTCCAGTCCATGATGCTACAAAAAAGCGGAATATCATGCTCAATTTTGAAGATTAGACGGTAGCACTGTGGAGTCGGGAAGCTGAAAAGAACCTCAAAGTAAAGTAAAGATGTGGAAGCAGCAGCATGGCCTCTGCTGTGGGGATGACGCTTTCGAACGTCGGATGCTGCCAGTGGCCGAGGAGGAGATGCCTTGGCAGGTCTATGGAGCTGCATCGGGGTGTCTGGAGCGGGCAGTGTATGACTGCAGAGGAGGTGTCTAGGAGCCTGGAGTGGGAATGTCATGTGCCTGGCCTGGGGGTTCTGGAGACTGTGCCATCTTGGAGCGCGGGGCCCTGTGGCAGATGGTGGGGGTTGGAGAGGAGGCCCTGGGGGTTTCTCTAACATCACGGTGCCAAAGCTGATGGGCCTGTATGGACTTGTGAACTGTGTGGCAGTTCTTCTTTTCAAGCCATTGGACTTTTTAAAATCTCTCTCTGAAATGTGATGGTCCCCCTGAGCTTATTGTCTAGTTTTTCATCTTTTACTGTATTGTTAGCACTTTTATTTCATTCATTACCTAGTTTTGTGAATGTGTGTTTTAGTCTTGTGTAGTTTTTAAAAATCTTTTGTTTTGTCTGGAGCAGAAATTGCATCTTGATTTATTTTTAATCGTGATTATGTGATTTCTGGAGGACATAATTTGTTTTTAACTATGTACTGCATACTGGTTTTAAATGATAACAAAGGCTACTACTACTTAATACTAAGAGTTATACACTCCACAATTTACTTAGATTAATTATATACAAACCAACAATGATTATGGAGTAAGATCTACACTTGAGATAGTTTCTCTCCAGCCATGCCGCTACCTTCTTCAGAAGTGCTGTTAGAAAATACTTTTTTT
The DNA here is from genome assembly GCF_036971445.1 of Narcine bancroftii. Taxonomy (NCBI): domain Eukaryota; kingdom Metazoa; phylum Chordata; class Chondrichthyes; order Torpediniformes; family Narcinidae; genus Narcine; species Narcine bancroftii. The sequence continues at coordinate 152,452,277 of NC_091471.1, forward strand.
CATAATTTTTCATTTTTGAAGCTTTCTCAAGCTGTTGCCAAAAAATTGACCTTTTCATTTAAATCACGTTTAATTCATTTCCAACTCTTCATGTCATTTACCCTGTAACGCAAGTTCTCAGTGGAAGAAGAATGATGCTGTTGCAATGTTTTATAGAGGTGACAATCTTGTATCGCCAACTGAAAGATTCAGAAAGTTCTAGCCTGCATGTCTGCGACAAAGATCGGGAACTCAAATGCATTTTTGATGCAAGCTTGTGACTCTAGACAATTACATATCCACAAATGCCTTGGCAATTGTATGCCCACTTAGAGAATCATTCCTGTTCATTTCCATCCTTTTTGGGGGGATATGTGGGCATTCCTTATTTCTTTTCAACTCCTTTGCATCTTTTTTTTCTGGAATATTGGTGTAGCTTCTTGCTCACAACCCGAACTCAAAATTTTATTCATAACCTTTGCTGTCAATTTATTTTTCTCAACTTCTTTACTTCATTTCAAACATAGGTTAGCACCCAATGCCCATCAGCCAACCTACACCCACAGCTACCTTGGCTGCTATTCTTCCCACTGTAGTTTTTTTTTCATAGTCTCTCTGTCAACATTACATCTGTTCTGTGAATGCCACCTTCCATGCTCAAGCCTCTGGTCTATTTTCCTCTTCCTTCAACCATGGTTTTCCCTTTTTTCCCCCTTCCACCATAGTTGACAGGACTGTGGTGCCATTTCCCGCAGGTCTACTCCAACCCTTATACTTCACACTCAAAGCACGTTGACCTCCTTGTCCTCCACTTCCATTTTCAATTATTTAATCTCCAACTTCTCCAATACAAAGCAACCATCATACAGATGGTCCTTTGCAGTAATCTAGAGGAACAGTCCCCTGTTCAATCTCCACTAATGCTCACTCCCCTTTTCACGGCACTGTCCCTTCCAAATTCAGGAATGGCCATATCTAGTTTTTCATTTCTTCCCTTTCTGTCAACCAATGATACCAATATTCTTTCCAGGTTACAGCAAATTACTTATTACAATTTAGTAAATTGCATTTGGAGCTCACAATGTGGTCTTCTCAACACTGGGGAAATCAAATGCAGATTGCAAGGCTGATTTGCAGAATACCACAAGGATAGTTAACCCTGCAGTTTTCCAGTATCTTCAATTTCATTCCACCCCCACTTTGATCTTCCTGTTTTGCATATTCTAAACCTTTCAAATAAAGCTCAGCAGAAGCTTATGGAGGTAACTAGAAACTGCAACAATTAATTCAACAGTTTCAGATAATCACCAATTAACATAGAACATAAGAACATAGACCATTACAGCACAGTACAGCCCTTCGGCTCACCATGTTGTGCTGACCTACTGAACAAACTAAGCCTTCCCTACCTCATACCCGTAACCCTCTATTTTTCTTGTATTCATGTGTCTCTAAGAGTCTTTTTAAAATCCTTATGATAGCAGCTTCCATCACCATCCTGCCAATGCATTCTAATTGCCCACTACTCAGTATAAAAAAATTAACTGTGACATCGCCACTAAATGTTCATCTTCTCACCTTGTACATATGTCTTCTGGTGTTTGCTACTCTCTCCTGAGGAAAAGGTTGCTTGTTGTCCAAGATTGTGCCTTTCATAATCTTGTCGACCTCTTATTAAGTCACCTCCCATCCTTCTTTGCTCCAAAGAGAAAAGACCTAGTTCTGTTATCGTTGCCTCACAAGGCACATTCTCAAATCCAGGCAGTATCCTCTGAACCTCCTCCTCTTTGTAATGAGGCAAGCAGAACTAAGCACAATATTGCAAGACTTGGTCTAATCAGGGTTTTATCGAGCTGCAACATTACTTCATGAGTCTTGAACTCAATCCAACCAATGAAGAACAGAATATCATAAACCTTTTTACTACCCTATCAACCTGATTGGCATCCTTGAGAGAGCTATGGATTTGGACCCCAAATTCCATCCGTTCTTCCACACTGTTAAGAATCCTGCTATTAACCAGGCTCACTGTAACCTTAAAGTTTGACCTTCCAAAATGCATCACGTCACTTGGATTGAACTCCATCTGTGAATTTTCTGCCCAACTCTACATCCTGCCTATATCATAAAGAACCATAGAATATTACAACACATAAACAGGCCCCTTCATCCCTTCTAGTCTGTGTCAAATCATTTTTCTGCCTGATCCCAGTGGGCTGCACCCAGTTCATATCCCTCCATACTTCTCCCATCCATGTATCTGTCCAAATGCTTCTCAAATGTTAAAATTCAACATGCATTCACCACATCAGCTGGCATCTCATTCAATAATCCCACACCATGCGTGAAGAAATTGCCTCTCATAATCCCCATAATTTTTTCCCTTTGCACCCATAGCCCATGTCCTCTGGTTTGTATCTCACCTACTCTCAGTGGAAAAAAGCATATCTACATTTACTCTATCCCTCTCATAATTTCAAATACCTCTATCAAATCTCCTCCCATTCTTATATGTTCCTGAAGTCCAGTCAACATCCTAATAAATCTTCTCTGCACTCTTTCTATCTTATTGATATCTTTCCTGTAGCTTGGTGACCAAAACTGCACACAATACTCCAAATTTGGTCCCACCAATGTCTTCACAACTTTACCATAACATCCCAACTCCTATACTCAATACTTTGATTTATGAAAGCTAGTATGCCAAAAGCTCTCTTTACAATCCTATCCACCTCTGTCTGCACTTACATGGAATTATGTATCTGTATTCCCAGATCCCTCTGATCTACTGCACCCCTCAGTTCCCTACCATTTATCATTTATATCCTTTCATGGTTTGTCCTTCCAAAAATGCAAAACTCACATTTGTCTACATTAAATTGCATCTGCTATTTTTCAACACATTTTTCCAGCTCATCCAGATTCCTCTGCAAGGTTTGAAATCTTCTTTGCTGTCCACAACACCTCCAATCTTAGTGTTATCTACAAACTTGCTGATACAATTTACCACATTATCATCGAGATCATTGATATGGATGACAAACAACAATGGTCCTAGCAATGATCCCTGAGGCATATCACTAGTCACAGGCCTCCACTGAGAAGTAAGATTAAAATTATACTGAAGTTTTGAAAATTGACTTTTCAGAGTGGGAATTTAATTACACACACACACACACACACTTGGGCATAGTGGGGTTAAACTTAGAGTTAAGAAATGTTGTTAATAGTTTAATAAAAACTATTGAATTTACCATTGCCTTTATTTCTCCAACTGCTCTTAAAATGTATCCCTAAGAAACTTCTCCAATAGTTTGACCATCACTGAAGTGAGACTGGTTATAATTTCCTCAATTTTCCCTATTACCTATTTTAAACAAGGCGACGACATATGCCATTTTCCAATCTTCCAGTACCTCCCCTGTGCCCATAGAGGACGCAAAGATCATTGTCAAAGCCCCAGCAATCTTTTGCCTTGCTTCCTGGATTAGCTTGAGGGACAGCAACCCTAAAATTTTTAAGAAGATCCAGCACTTCCTCTTTCTTAACCTCAACATGATCCAGCACATAAGCTTGTTCTCTATTGACCTCATGTTGACCAAGGTCCCTCTCTCTGGTGAACACTGAAGTAATATATTCATTTGGGACCTCCCCTGCCTCCTCCGACTGCAGGCACATGTTGCCTCCTTTATCCTTTAGTGGCCCCACCTTCATTCTAGACATCCTTCTGCTCTTCACATATGCATAGAACACCTTAGAGATTTCCTTAGTCCTACATGCCAAAGCCTTTTCATATCCCCATCTAGCTATCCAAACTCCTTTCTATAGTTCCTTCCTGGCTACCATATAATACTCAGGAGCCCATATAGCCTTTTGCTTCCTAAACCTTCTATTTGATTGCTTCTTCCTTTTAACTAGATGGTTCATCTCTTTGCTCAGCCATGGACCTTTATCCTTCCATCTTTTCCCTGTCTCAGTGCGACATACCTATCCAAAAATCTGTGCAAGTGGCCCCTACGCATACTCCACATTATTTCTGTGCTTTTCACCCCCAAAAGTATCTGTTCCCCGTTTATTCTCCCCAGGTCCTGCCTGATCCCATTGTAATTTGCCCTTCCCCAATTAAACACTTTACCATTTGGTTTATTCCTTTCCTTGTTATGCTACAGGTCAGGGGGTTGTGATCACTTCCACTGAAATGCTCCCCAACTGAGAGGTCTGTCACATGATCAGATTCATTACCCAGTATCAGGGGTGCAGTGGTAATTTTTTAGGTGCCAGAACTCACCAAAATCTCGCGAGACCTGGCCTTGGTGGTCATCTGTTATATTTGGCATTGTATAATTGAGAGCATTATATAATTTAGTAAGTAACAAAGTATTGCACAGTTGGACTCCTTAATTATCGTAAAATATAATTATCAACAAGTAAAGAAAAAGAGAGCAATCGTGCATTTTATCAATTTAAAACTAATTACCTACTAATCAAATTCCACCAATGAGAAGTTTCACAATAACTTCTATAAAGGATCAGGCATAATATGTTTTCAGGGGTCATCTGCTGATCTGCGGTATCGTAGCCATGATGTGGCATGTGGCTCAGGATCCCACTGAACTAGGAGGTCCGTGTATTTTAACAAACATAAGTGCTGATACATGATTTATGAGAATTCTTGATTGTTGTAATTATCAAGTTCATGTGACTGAATCCCGTCTCACACTCATCAGTACTAATAGGAATAACTTGTGAACAGCTCAGTAATGGGCGTAAATCTTGGGGGATGCGGCCTCCACGATCCTCTACATAATCTCTGAAAGCATTTATTACACGGAAAGAAGAAAGTTTAAACTTCTTACAGAGAGATGATGTTGCAGCTTCTCCTCAATTAGACAGTATTTCAGCAAGTCTTTATCAAGGACATACATTTCATTTAGCAGGGATTTATACATGCTTTGAGGTTCAGAAGGTTGAGAATATTTCAAGGATGTTGTCATGAAGGTAGGATGCTGAAAATTGTTTATAAGACTAGTAAGAAACTGTAGATAATTAATGGAGACAATTTTGTTGTTGCCTCTTAAGGTAATTTCACCAAATTTCCCCTTTTCAAATGCTTTGAGCTTCTAGAATTTTTGTTCCAGGTTTCTCTTGCTCTAAACAGCTTAATTTGCCCATGCACCCAACCAACAGTGCCTTCATTTGCAGCTATAATAGTCATCTCTACCTTCCCATTGAATATCAATGTATTCGGAATGGTTTCTATATCTTCCATTGACAGGCCCACCTTGCTGATTCTCACTTCACTGATGTATTTCCACACTTCATAAAATCAAGGTTCCTTTGCACCATAGGGTTTTGTTTATTCTCCCAGGGCACCTCAGCCTTGCTTTGTAACAACTTGAAGCACTGGTGGTTCAACACTTCCACGAATCCCGGCCCTGATTTCCCCGGTGATCCTGGCCCCAGTTTCCCCCGCTGTCCCAGCCCCAGTTACCTCAGCTGTCCTGGCCTTGGTTCTTGAGTTTGGTCTCTCACTTTCTCTCTCTCACTTTACTGTCTCTCTTACTCACTTTTTTATTGTTTTCCTCTTCACTTTCTTCCTTTACTTTTTGCCGCTGCCAAGCACGTGCTTTCAGCGCCTGACGACGTTTCTTTTGTCCTTCTTTTTTCATCAGATGTTCTCCTCTGATGTCATTCTTTTTTTTAGAAATCCTGTGGATCCCGTCATCCAGAGTGTGGATTTTCCATCCTCGTCACCACTTTGTCCCCTTTGGAAATACCACTGCTGGTCGCTTGAGACTCAGAGGAGCTGTAATTCATTTGAACATGCTGCCAAACTCCCCGTAGAACGTAACTCCGCGTATCTGACATCACGCGCACATGATTCACGCATGCGCTTTCCCATAACACTCCCCAACCCCACCCCAACACCCACTTCTGTAAAATCCTTGCTATATTTTATATGCAGCCGCTGTTGTTAATTCCTCCCTACTGTGGTTTAAATTCCCTGCTTATTTTTTTTGCCATTCTTTAAAGAGGTGCCATAGCAGTGCTCTGCTGAGATCTCGTTTGGCTTCTCCTCTCACTGGCTTGTCTACATACTGTGTCAGGAATCCTTGGACACACCTAAAAAACGCTGCCCCATCTATCCCTCTTGCAGTAAGGAGGTATTTCTTGGGTAAACTTGTACCTCTCACTTTGTTCATTTTAGATTGGTCACAGTGTTTGAGCTGCCGAAAGAAAATAGACACACACACCGAGAGCAGTTCAGATTATACTAATGTTTATTACAAATTCAAAAGCTGATTTCACACTACAATATGCAAGCCCTTCCCAACTATACTTATCAACGCTTGGACTGGTCCCAACTGCCGAAGTGAGGCAATGACTGCACACTTGTAGTAGGTTGTCAGAGCGCCGGTAGCAGGTTCTCCACCTCTCCTGACCGGGATGTTGGCTGGACTCTAGAAGTTCTTCTTCTTCTTGCTGAGAGATGTTGCCACCTCTCGGAGTGTCTCAGACTTCAGCAGCGGGACCATAGCTGATATTACCCAAAAACTGCTTACCCAAGCACCTATTCCCAGCACAGCAAGAAAGATAAGCGAGCAAGTTAGCATGTTAGGCTTCTAACGAATAACAGAATTTTCAGCTTATCACTTTGAATACAATGGTTTATTTTGCATCAAGGCTAGGCCTCTGACAGTCTGTGACCAAAACAAGCAGGAAGATTAAATGTTCTCGGTACACAGATGTCCTTTCTTCAGCTAACAGCATCTCTGGCCCCTCGGTGGAATTTAGCTCATGTCTGCTGATTCTAAAAACAAGCAGGTTCTCATGATTCTAAAAACAAGCAGGTTCTCATCCTTGCAGAACCAAGAGCTGCAAATTAAAAAAAAACAAGCAGGTTAGAATCTTCCATTACAAGGTACCAGCTAATACATGGGAAATTTAAGTCTCCCATAACAACAGTTATTTTTACACCATTCCCAAATCTGGCTGCTAATCTGTTCCTCAGTGTCCTGAGGGCTATTTGGGGATCTGTTTATGACATCCTCCCCCATTCACTCAATAGACAATCTCTGTACAACGTCCTCCCTTTCTGCAGTCATGATGCTATCACTGATTAGTAATACTACTACTCCCTCTTTTATCCCCATCTTATCCCTTTCAAAACATCAGCCAATCCTGTCCTTGGTCAGCCAAGTTTCTGTAACAGCCACAACATTGTAAGCCCACAGACTGATCCATGCTCTGTTCTTCTCCCTTTTTCCTAATACTTCTTGCATTGAAATAAGCTAATTTCAAATCCCCCAACTGACTACTTTTATGCTCCCTCTACTGCTTAATCCTTCCTCACAAACTCACTGCAAATTACATCAACCTTTCCACCATCTTTTATTTTTTCTGCTTTCTCCTTCTGTCTCCTATCCCCCTGACAAACTCTTTTACATCCCCAGGAGCAGCACTAGCAAAACTAATCCCCACGAGGATGTTAGTTCTGAACCCTACCCCCAGTTCAAATGAAAACCATCCTGCTAGTACAGGTCCCAATTCTCTGGAAGGTAGCCCAATTATCAAGAGATTTGATGCCTTCCCTCCTGCACCATCTCTTTAACCATGTGTTAAACTGAATTATCCTCCTATTTATACCTCATTAGCACATGGCATGGGTAGTAATCCTGAAATCACAACCCTGGAAGTCCTGTCTTTCAACCTAGCACCTAACTCCATGAACTCTCTTTGCAGGAACACATCAGCCTTCCTACCCATGACATTGGTCCCTGCATGGACTGCAACATCTGGCTGATCACCCTCCCTCTTGAGAATGCTGTCAAATCATTCTGAGATGTCCTGGATCCTGGCATCTGGGAGGCAATTTACCATTCGGTATTCTCAATTTCTTCCACAGAACTTCTTATCTGCTCCCATCACTATTGAAACCCCGATCCCTTCTTCTCCTCCTTTCCCATCTTAGCTTCAATATTGCATCCACTGTCACTACAGCTTGTCTCTTCTCCTCCCTTCCTATCTTAGACACAAGGCCAGATTCTGTGCCAGAGACCTGACTGCCATGGCTTGTTCCTAGTACATCATCACCCTCAACAGTATACAAAACAGTTATTGAGGGGAACAGCCATGTGTTTACTGTACTGCCTGTAGGGGCCAAAAGGGACAGAAATGTGTAAAGAATTTGCTTACCTTGTTAGTTTGATGTCTCGCTGGTTCCTATGTGATCGTTGGAGGCATCCCAAGTTGGTTTTTATTGATCGCGGCCATCATTGTTGTGTGCATGCGGGATTCCAGGAGCATGAGCAGAGCATTTGAGGTTGGAGTATTGGTTGGAGCATGTGGGGTGGGGCAGCACACGAATCAGGAATTTTTAGATATAATGTTATTAAAAATAGCAGTGACATAGAAAAAGGGTGAGTGTGATTTTCATAATTTTAGTTGACCATTAGCACTAATGTTACTCTGTATTCACAGAGCATCCATGCAGATGTTATTTATGAATATTTCATGTCAATGTTAAAGAAGATAATTTCATGTTCACATGTTAAATAAAATATTAAAATACATCTGGACTTGTATTGAAAATGTGTCACTAATAAGTGTCTCATTTAGCCTTCAAGTTATTTATTGGATCAAGTTACTATATTTAGTCAACAAAAGTGTATTGTTTGGAACAGAAAATTGAAGGTTAGAAGAAAGAAGAAACTCTCTGTGCTTTGGATTGATATCAAAAGTTATACAACAGCCATCTTGGAAATGCCTTGAATTGGGGGCTGTTTGTCATCCACATCCATCCTCTATGAGTATCGGCCAGAGAATGATGTAAGGTCTCCTTTCTAACAGCAAAGTGTCTTATAATCAAGTTGGTGAAGCCATTTCTTGAAAATCAGCGATATTATTGCTGAATGCTGCTGTGAAAACTTGTTTGTTAATATCAGCACATTACAGCCTTTAGAAACGGTAAGCTTAAGTCTGTGGACTCCTTCTGTGTATTTGTGGAAAGTGTGAACACAGCTTGGATTTTGTGGCCACTCATCCATTGGGGTCTGTTAATTTGACTTGTGTGGGCTCGAAAGACGGTTGAACGTGTTGAGTAAAGATGGCAGGAGCAGCCACTGATTTTGCTATTAAAAGGAGCAACGTATTAAAGACATGAAGGTTGCAGAACTTATAGAAGAACTAAGCCATTGGAAATTAGATACAAGTGGAAGTGAAGGTGTTCTAATTGAAACATTGAGGCTGGCAAGAGAAGAAGCCAGGGCTTCAGTTGATAGGAACGAAGACATTGCAAAATCATTGAAAAAGGCAATGACTGAATATGAAGACAGCAATTTGAAATTAGTTGAATATGTACCTCCAAAGGATGATGAAGAAAAGGCTGACGATGCAGTGGATGTACTATTTAAATTGGACAAAGAGAGGTAAGAAAAGAGAGAACAAATGACCTGCAGGAAGAAATACATGCAGATGACAGTGCGTCAAACGTGGAAAGCAGGAGAAGAAAACAATGTTCTTCTGGAGCAAGCTCCAGAGTTTCCAGTATAACATCAACATGCTTAAAATTAAGAGCTGAAAAGGCTTCTATTGATGAATGGCTTAAGGATAGATATGTCGTAGAAGAAATCGAGGAAGCATAGGAGGAGCAGCTATGAAGAGAGTGTGAGCAGCTAAGGAAGAATGAAAAAGGCAAAAGGAATTGAGAAAAAATAAGAGTTATTATTGATTCATTGTCAAATGCACTAGAATGTTCAGAGGTATCTAGTGCTAGAAGTAGATTATCTGAAATGTGTGATGGTATGGAATTATATTTTAAGAAAGTCACAGGAAACAAAATCAATTATTAAAACAGAAATCTTAATGCGAGACATGTATATACAACAACAAATCATTCCAGATATAGCCAAGTCATATGTAGCAGTGGTAAGATCTGCAGACAGAGGTGTAGCTTGGGTTCAGTCAAATGCTCCGGATTTCTTGGCATTTGAGTCAAACATTAGAACATACTCCAAAGAAGTTTCCAGATGTATTACCTGCAACAAGAGACGGTGAACAGAATAACAAAGTATCATCCATGAGAAGAAACAATGAAATAGCTGAATTGTTGATCCAGTTCCAGTCCCTCACTTCTTTGCCCAAGAAGGAGATTCAAACTTTTAATGGAGACCCACTTCAGTACTGAGTGTTCATGATATCTTTTAGATACAATTTTGAAAATGGGGGTCTAGACCCTGAAGATAGTCTTTATTATTTGGAAATGTACACAACATATGTCTTTGGATAGAGGATTTGAAAGAGCTATTTCCAAGAGAAGAATTTTGGCGACAAGCATTGATTTGTTTAGCTTATATAGATAAGCCTCTTAAATGGTCATCAATAAAGCCGAATGATGCAAATACTCTACAATCATGTGCTCTCTTTTTAAGAGGATGTTGTAATGCTATGAAAGCTAGCGACAATATTCATGATCTTGAAGGGCCTAATAATATGCAAATCATTTTAGATAAATTACCCTACCTGATATAAGATAGATGGAGAAGAATGGCTTGTGATTTCCAGGAAAAAAATATGATCATAGAGCGACCTTAAAGCATTTGGTGGATTTCCTGGAAGGGCAGGTGGACCTTGAAGCAGATCCAATATATGGTTATATTATATCCAATGGGGAACAAAGAGGTGTAACTTATTGTCTGAAAAGTACTTTTGCAACTAATGTGTCAGTTATAAATAAGGAAGACGATAAAGTAACTAAGGAAAAGAAGAGTTTGCCTATTGAGAAGAGTTGGTCTGTTCTATAAAGGTGGACGTGCTATGGAAATGTATTTACAGTTGGAAAAGAAGGAAAACAAAGAGAAAATTGTTTTTATATAAGGAAAATGGAATATGTTTTGGCCATTTGTGTAAAAGTCACATTAGTGAAAACTGGAAGAAGCAACTTAGTTGTAACATATGCAATTTAAAGCATCCTAAATACTGAATATCTATCAAAGGTATGAGGAATTGGAAAAGGAGAAAACAGAAACGAAGGAAACATTAGAAAATAGTGTTATAGCCTTGATTCAGACAAGGGTCTTATGGGACCAGTGCTGATACTCAAACTCTCAATTGTGCCTATATAAGTCAAGAGCAAGAATGGGAATGTAATAATATGCACCAATACATTTCGTGACCCAGGCAGAACTGCATCTTTTTGCATGGTGGGACTGATGAACAAAATTAATCTTCAAGGAAGAAAGTCGAAGATTATGTTGAAGACCATTGGACAAGAAAAAGTCATTGAAACCATCATTGTTTCAGACTTGCAGTTTGCTGGATGCATGATGATAAATGTTGTCATCTTCCAAATTTATACACTCAGAAGATTATGCCTGTTCATGAAGGAAATATTCCACGTCAAAACGATCTCCATCAATTGTCTTATTTGTGGAAGGTTTTTCTACCAAAAATTTATTCTGAGGCAGAGATGCTGATTGGTTCAGATGTACCAAAGGCTTTGGAACCACAAGACGTCGTATGAAGTAGGGGAAATGGACCTTATGCTATTAAAACTAGGTTTGGATGGACAGTTAATGGACCTTTACAAGGAAATAATTATATTGCTCAGGAACAATTGAAGACAAGTGTCAACAGGATTTCAGTTGTGAAAGTTGATAAGTTATGGGAACAGCAAAAGGTGATAAATAGAAAAAAAATCATATCTGAAGAAAAGAAACCAGATCAATGTGAAAATAAATCAAAGGTATCTAGAACAATATTGAAGGAATTATTTTCATCAGAAATGGATGAACATGAAGTTTTAGAAGATGTTGCAAATACTGCTGGTGAATATTCCTGTGTAATTGAATTAGAGGCAGGACTGAAATCAAAGACAGAAAACAAATTTGTAAGTTGTTTTTGCATCTCAGAGATTACAGCAGACAAAGGTAATGAAGAATTCTCACAACATGCTGCAAAACTGGTGAACGCATAAAATTGCACTGATGGAATAAAGGAACATGTAACTGGCAATTTGGAAAAATTGCATTCAGAGAACAAATGCTGAAAAGGGGCTTGGATATATTAGATAATAATGAAAACAGTGAAAAGAAAGATGTTAACTTTGTAATTGAAACCAAAACTGGATTTCAAAAGAATGAAAATGAATCCAATGATTCTTCAATTTCAAAAGTGACTGAGGGAAAGATCCAGTGAGAGATTCGCAAAAATAAAGATTTAATTGTAAATAAAATTCACAAGGTCAGAAAGTGAAAGAAAATAATAACTGCTGAAGAAATGAATACAGTTATTGAGGAAAGAGATTCAGCATTATCAAAATGTAAAAGGTTGGAGGAAGAATTTTGTATTTTGAAAGAACAAATTATTGGTTAATAACAGAAAACAGTTGAATACAGAAAACAAGCAAGAATGTAACTTAAAGGATCAGTTACTAAAAATGTAGATAGAAAGAGAAATTGCATTTCAACAATGTGACAAAAATTATGAAAAGATGTTGTTTGAATCTTCTCTTATTTATAACCAACTGTGGAAAAGAAAGAAAAAGATGAGCAAATCTGTTGCAGGGAATGTTAAAGAGAATAATTTCTTGAAATCGAGAGAAACAAATCAATTTTCAATATTTGGTGTAAAGAGTTCAAATTCTTCCTATGAGAAGCAGAATGGTGAGGAAAGGAAGAAAGTCAAACATCATGCCCAAGAGGTACCTCATGTTAACTCAAAGGGAGTTATTTTGTCTGAGGAAGTTATGAAGTCTACTGGTCAATGCTTTAACTCAAAGATTCTGGAGACAAAGAAACTTTTATGTACAAACTGACTTTATTTTGTTGCTATACAGGTTACAGATTTTATTGATCCAGAGTGGTGTTAAAGATCACTCTTGTTCAAGGCTACGTGCTGGTAACCTCTGGCCTTATGAAGAAGATCTGTATAAAGTTTGAAATCTATATGTTATTTGTATTATTGTGTAATTATTATTTAAGACATTATGTCTAATTATAATAATTAGGGGGCACTATTGTAGGGGCCAAAAGGGCCAAAAATGTGTAAAGAATTTCCTTACCTTGTTGGATCAGTGTCCCGCTGGTCCCTGCATGTCATGGGAGGAATCTCAAGTTAGTTTTTGCTTTTCGCAGCCATCTTTGTAATTGTCATGCATGGTTCCAGAACCAAACACAGTGCATTAAAGGTTGGGGTACTGGTTGGAGCATGCACGGTGGGGCAGCACATAAATCTGGGGTTTTACATATAATATTAAACATGGCAGCAACACAGAAAAAGAGTGAGTGAGATCGCCATAGATTTAGTTGGCTGTTAGCACTAATGTTACTCTGTATTCATGGAGTATCAGTTCAGATGTTATTTATGAATATTTCATGTCAACGTTAAATAAGATCATTTCAAGTTTGCATGTTAACTAAAATATTAAAATACATTTGGACTTGTATTGAAACTAATTGGAAACACGTCACTAATACGTGTCTCACTGTAATGGAAGATTTAAACCGTGTTTTTTACTTTTGAAGCCTTTGCTTCTGCAAGGCTGAGAACCTGCTTGTTTTTTAGAATCAGCAGACATAAGCTAAATTCCACCGAGGGGCCAGAGATGCTGTTATCTGAAGAAAGGACATCTGTGCACCAAGAACATTTAATCTTCCTGCTTGTTTTGGTCACAGACTGTCAGAGGCCTAGCCTTGATGCAAAATAAACCATTGTATTCAAAGTGATAAGCTGAAAATTATGTTATTCGATAGAAGCCTAGCATGCTAGCTTGCTCGCTTATCTTTCTTGCTGAGCTGGGAATAGGTGCTTGGGTAAGCAGTTTTGGGTAATATAAGCTATGGTCCCTCTGCTGAAGTTTGAGACTCTCCGGGAGGTGGCAACATCTTTCAGTAAGAAGAAGAAGAACTTCTAGAGTCCACCCAACGTCCCGGTTGGGGGAGGTGGAGAAGCTGCTACCGGTGCTCTGACAACCTACTACAAGTGTACAGTCGTTGCCTCGCTTCAGTAGTTGGGACCAGTCCAGGAGTTGATAAGTATAGTTGGGAAAGGCTTGCATATTGTATTTTGAAATCAGCTTTTGAATTTGTAATAAACATTTGTATATACTGAACTGCTCTCGGTGTGGGTGTCTATTTTCTTTTGGTAGCTCAAACACTGTGACCAATCTAAAACGAACAAAATGAGAGGTACAAGTTTACCCAAGAAACTCACTTAACCTTCAAGCGACTATTTATTGGATTGAAGTCGCTATACTACCTGTCTGTTCCATTTCCCACTCCTGACTGACACCCAGCTACCTTACTCCTGCCTCCTCAGTATGATTGTGTCCCCATCACTCTTGTCTATCACCCCCTCAAAATTATGAATGATCCAGAGGTCATCCAGCTTCAATTCCCTATCTGCTGGCAGTTATTCCCATTGCCTGTGAAAAAAAGAAAGAAAGAAATAAGAAAAAAAAAGACAGCCCCTACCTGTGGCTTCTTGCTGAACACTTTTTTGTTCCTCAGTAAGGTCGTCGTTACCTCAGCTCCTTACTCTTGCCTCAGCCTCTTCTCACCAATGCCTCTTGAACCAAAGCCTCAAGCCCCACTCTAACTCTGCCCCACTCCCATAATGGCCTCTCCAATTATACCTCTCACCTATTTAAACAGCCAGTTCTTGTACTCTCTTGCTCCAACCCAGAAATTACTAGTCTTGACTTTCACCTTTCAGACATTAAGTTTCTCTCTTTCTGCTTGCCTGGCCCTTTTGACGCCATTTGTCTCCATTTATTTATCCCTCCTCCAGACACACCTTCTGTTATCCACTAGAATTTACCTCCTCCCATTACAGATCTTCCTTTATATTTTCCCTTACTTTGGCAATTGATTTTATTCCTACTTTTTTGCAGTCTGGTCATAAATTGAAAACATTAACTCTGCTTTTCACTCCACATCAGCTGCCCAACCTTCACAGTGTTGCTGGAATTTTCTATTTTCTCTCCAGTTCTCCCTGATAATAACATTTCTCACTCTTTCAAGAACAAATGTCTTTGTTAAACTCCTTGTTGCAGAATGCATACTTTATGCTGTTTTTCCCTTTGATGTTTCTCTTTAATTCCCCATGTTCAATTTATCAAGCATATTAATAACTAAATTAATTGCATAGACTGCTACTTTGCAGAGAGCAGGCTTTGAAAAATGATAAAAGTTTAATTCCTAAAAGAAAAAAAATCAAATTATCTACTAATTGAGATGATGAATGTTTAATGTATTTGAAGTAGGTATTGAAAGCCTGTAATCTGATGCTTTAAAAACAGCTCATTCCCTTACTTCCAGCATAAAATACTTGAAGTATGTCCAGTATTATCCTTGAGTTTGTTGAAAATTCTGCTAACAAACCTCACTGTTGCACTAATTCCTTCACTGAGCTGAAATGGAATGATTCGGAAGCAGTAAAATAAATATTTATTTATTGAACTGTAAATTATGCTTTTTTTTTAAATTTTATTTTTCATACTATGAACCATACTGATCAAAATACATACAGACATTTTTGTCTTGAACATATACAGTGTCATTTTCTCCCGTTTTTTCCCCCTCACTTCCCTCTCTCCCACACCCCCCCCCCACCACTTATTCAAAGTTCAATCTATGATACATTAAACCCGTTAAACAATGTCGTCACTTAATAAAAATAAACAAGAAATTTGTGTCTTTTGTTTTTACATACTGGGTCAGTTAATTTCATTGTCTTCTCCTTCTGTCATTTTAGGTGGTGGAGGTCTGTGGTAGGATTTTTCTATTTTGTTTCATGTATAGTTCCCATATTTGTTCGAATATTGTGATGTTATTTTGTAAATTATATGTTATTTTTTCCAATGGAATACATTTATTTATTTCTATGTACCATTGTTGTATTCTCAAGTTGTCTTCTAATTTCCAGGTTGACATAATGTATTTTTTTGCTACAGCTAGGGCTATCATAATAAATCTTTTTGTGCTCCATCCAAATCGAGTCCAAGTTCTTTATTTATTTTATTACTTAGAAGGTATGTTGCTTTTTGTGATTTTATTTAATACCTGGTTTAGATCTTCCCAAAATTTTTCCACTTTCTCACATGCTCAAATTGCATGTATTTTATTGTTCCTGTTTCCTTCTTACAGCGAAAACATCTGTCTGATACTGTTGGGTTCCATTTATTTAATTTTTGGGGTGTGATGTATAGCCTGTGTAACCAATTATATTGTATCATGCGTAATCTCGTGTTTATTGTATTTCTCATAGTTCCGGATCATAGCTTTTCCCATGTTTCATTCTTTATCTTTATGTTTAGATATTGTTCCCATTTTTGTTTTGGTTTACAGCTTGTTTCCTCGTTCTCCTTTTCTTGCAGTTTGATGTACATGTTTGTTATAAATTTTTTAATTATCATTATGTCTGTAATCACATATTCAAAATTGCTTCCTTCTGGTAACCTCAGACTGTTTCCCAATTTGTCCTTCAAGTAGGTTTTCAGTTGGTGGTATGCAAACATTGTATCATGAGTTATATTGTATTTGTCCTTCATTTGTTCAAAAGATAATAATTTATTTCCCAAAAAACAATTTTCTATTCTTTTGATCCCTTTTCTCTTCCATTCTCTAAAGGAAAGGTTATCTATTGTGAAAGGGATTAGTTGGTTTTGTGTCAATATTAATTTTGGTAGTTGATAATTTATTTTATTCCCTTCTATGTGAATCTTCTTCCAAATGTTGAGCAGATGGTGCAATACTGGTGAATTCCTATGTTGCACCAACTTTTCATCCCACTTATATAGTATATGTTCAGATATCTTCTCCCCTATTTTATCTAGCTCTAATCTGGTCCAATCTGGTTTTTCCCTTGTTTGATAAAAATTTGATAGCTATCTTAATTGTGCTGCTCTATAATAATTTTTAAAGTTTGGTAGCTGTAAGCCTCCTTGTTTGTACCATTCTTTTAATTTATCTAGTGCTATCCTCAGTTTCCCCCCTTTCCATAAGAATTTCCTTATTATTTTCTTTAGCTCCTTGAAGAATTTCTCTGTTAGGTGAATTGGTAATGATTGAAATAGGTATTGTATCCTTGGGAAGCTATTCATTTTAATACAGTTTATCCTTCCTATCAGTGTTAGTGTTAAGTCTTTGCAGTGCTCTAAATCGTCCTGTAATTTTTTTCATTAATGGCTGATAATTTAGTTTGTATAGATGGCCTAGATTATTATCTAGTTGTATACCTAGGTATCGAATTGCTTGTGTTTGCCATCTAAATGGTGATTCTTTCTTAAACTTTGTGAAATCCGCCTTATTCATTGGCATTGCTTCACTTTTATTTGCATTGATCTTGTACCCCGATACTTGTCCATATTCCTTCAATTTCTTGTGTAATTCTTTTATTGATATTTCTGGTTCTGTTAAGTATACTATGACATCATCTACCAATATTCCTTCTCTTTTATTTTTATCCCTCTTATTTTATTTTCTGTTCTTATCAGTTCTGCTAGTGGTTCTATAGCTAACGTGAACAGTGAGGGAGATAGTGGACATCCCTCCCTTGTTGATCTGCTTAATTTAAATTGGTTTGATATATATCCATTTATTGTCTCTTTCGCCAATGGTCCCTTATATAATGCTTTAATCCAATTAATATATTTCTCTGGTAGGTTGAATTTTTGTAGTACTTTGAATAAATAATTCCATTCTACTCTTTCAAAGGCTTTCTCTGCGTCTAAAGCTCCCGCCACTCTTGGAGTTTGGTTTCCTTGTACTGCATGGATTAAGTTAATGAAAGGAAATAGTAGAGGCTCTGGCGGTAATTTTTCAAATGTCATTAGATATGGGGATAGTGCCGGAGGATTGGCGCATTGCACATGTGGTTCCGTTATTTAAAAAGGGTTCAAGGAGGAAGCCTGGCAACTATCGGCCTGTAAGTTTGACGTCTGTGGTAGGTAAATTAATGGAGAAAATTCTTAGAGATAGTACTTAAAAACATCTGGATAGACAGGGTCTGATCAGGAGCACTCAACATGGATTTGTGGGAGGAAGGTCATGTTTGACCAATCTGATTGAATTTTATGAAGAGGTGACTAGGAATGTGGATGAGGGTAGCGCAGTGGATGTTGTCTATATGGACTTTAGTAAGGCCTTTGATAAGGTACCACATGGAAGGTTAGTTAGGAAGGTGCAGTCTTTAGGTATAAATTTTGAGATAGTCAAATGGATTGAACATTGGCTGAAAGGGAGAGGACAGAGAGTGGTAGTGGATAATTGTCTGTCAGGTTGGAGGCCGGTGACCTGTGGTGTGCCTCAAGGATCTGTATTGGGCCCATTGTTGTTCGTTATATACATTAATGATCTAGATGATGGGGTGGTGAATTGGATTAGTAAATATGCAGACGATACTAAGATAGGTGGAATAGTGGATAATGAAGAAGGTTTTCAAGGATTGCAGAGGGATTTGGGCTGCTTAGAAAAGTGGGCTGAAAAATGGCAGATGGAATTTAATGCTGATAAGTGTGAGGTGCTTCATTTTGGTAAGAAGAATCAGAATAGGACATATGTGGTAAATGGGAGAGCATTGAGGAATACAGAAGAGCAGAAAGATTTAGGAGTAACGGTACATCGTTCCCTGAAGGTAGAAACTCACGTGAATAGGGTGATGAAGAAGGCTTTTAGTATGCTGGCCTTTATCAATCATTGCATGGAATATAGGAGTTGGGAGGTGATGTTGAGATTGTATAAGACGTTGGTGCGGCCTAATTTGGAGTTCTGTGTGCAGTTCTGGTCGCCTAATTATAGGAAGGATATAAACAGAGTGGAGAGAGTGCAGAGAAGGTTTACCAGAATGTTGCCTGGGTTTAAGCATCTGGAGTATGGGGAGAGATTGGACAGATTGGGTCTTTATTCTTTGGAGCGTAGAAGGTTGAGAGGGGATTTGATAGAAGTATTTAAGATTATGAAAGGGATAGACAGAATGGATGTGGATAGATTATTTCCGTTAAGAGGAGGAAAGTTTAAAACAAGAGGACATGAGTTAAGAATTAAGGGGCAGAGGTTTAGAGGTAACATGAGGGGGAACTTCTTTACTCAGAGAGTGGTAGCTGTGTGGAATGATCTTCCGGGAGAAATAGTGGCGGCGGAGTCAATTGTATTATTTAAGAAAAGGTTGGACAGGTATATGGATGAGAAGAAGATGGAGGGTTATGGGCATTGTGCAGGGAGGTGGGATTAGAAAGGGGTGTTTGGTTTGGTGCGGACTAGAAGGGCCTAATGGCCTGTTTCCGTGCTGTAATTGTTATGTTATGTTATATGTTATGTTAACTTACAGATATTGTCTGTTGTTCGTCTTTTTTTAATAAATTCAGTTTGATCTAGTTTTACTATTTTTGGTACACAGTTGGTCAATCTGTTTGCTAATAGTTTAGCTATTATTTTATAATCTGTGTTAAGTAGAGATATTGGTCTATACGATGCTGGTGTTAGTGGATCTTTCCCCGTCTTTGGTATTACTGTAATTATTGCTGCTTTGCATGAATCTGGCATGTTTTGTGTTTTTTCAATCTGGTTCATTACTTACAGGAGAGGAGGAATTAATAAGTCTTTAAATGTTTCATTTGGATAATGAAGAAGGTTTTCAAGGATTGCAGAGGGATTTGAGCTGCTTAGAAAAGTGGGCTGAAAAATGGCAGATGGAATTTAATGCTGATAAGTGTGAGGTGCTTCATTTTGGTAAGAAGAATCAGAACAGGACATACGTGGTAAATAGGAGAGCATTGATGAATACAGAAGAGCAGAAAGATTTAGGAGTAATGGTACATCGTTCCCTGAAGGTAGAAACTCACGTGAATAGGGTGGTGAAGAAGGCTTTTAGTATGCTGGCCTTTATCAATCATTGCATGGAATATAGGAGTTGGGAGGTGATGTTGAGACTGTATAAGACGTTGGTGTGGCCTAATTTGGAGTTCTGTGTGCAGTTCTGGTCACCTAATTATAGGAAGGATGTAAACAGAGTGGAGAGAGTGCAGAGAAGGTTTACCAGAATGTTACCTGGGTTTAAGCATCTAGAGTATAGGGAGAGATTGGACAGATTAGGTCTTTATTCTTTGGAGCGTAGAAGGTTGAGAGGGGATTTGATAGAAGTATTTAAGATTATGAAAGGGATAGACAGAGTGGATGTGGATAGACTATTTCCGTTAAGAGGAGGAAAGATTAAAACAAGAGGACATGAGTTAAGAATTAAGGGGCAGAGGTTTAGAGGTAACATGAGGGGGAACTTCTTTACTCAGAGAGTGGTAGACGTGTGGAATGAGCTTCCGGGAGAAATAGTGGTGGCAGAGTCAATTGTATTATTTAAGAAAAGGTTGGACAGGTATATGGATGAGAAGAAGATGGAGGGTTATGGGCATTGTGCAGGGAGGTGGGACTAGAGAGGGGTGTTTGGTTCGGTGCGGACTAGAAGGGCCTAATGGCCTGTTTCCATGCTGTAAATTGTTATGTTATGTTATGTTAATTCTATTGGGAGTCCATCCTCTCCCAGCGTTTTATTGTTCAGTAGTTTTTTTTAATATCTCCTGTATTTCTTCTATTTCAAATGGTTTTATTAATTTATTTTGCTCCACTGCTTGCAATTTCGATAGTTCAATTTTAGTTAGAAAATCATCTGTTTTGTCTTCTTTCCCTTCATTTTCAGTTTGATATGGTTGCTCATAGAATTCCCTGAAGTTTTTGTTGATCTCCATTGGGTTATATGTAATTTGTTTTTCCTTTTTCTTTGATGCCAATACCGTTCTTTTAGTTTGTTCTGTCTTAAGTTGCCACACTAATATTTTGTGCGTTTTTTCTCCTAGCTCATAATACTTCTGTTTTGTCTTCATTATGTTCTTATCCACCTTATATGTTTGTACTGTTTCATATTTTATTTTTTTGTCTGCCCATTCTCTTCTTTTAGTTGTATCTTCCTTTATTGCTAATTCTTTTTCTGTATTTGTTATTTCCCTTTCCAACTGTTCTATTTCCCGATTGTAGTCCTTCTTCATCTTAGTTTCATAACTTATTATCTGCCCTCTGATGAATGCTTTCATTGCATCCCATAGTATAAACTTATCTTTCACTGATTCCGTATTTATTTCAAAGTACATTTTAATTTGTTGCTCAATGAATTCTCTAAAATCCTGTCTTTTAAGTAGCATGGAGTAACATCAAACTCTACATAGAGAAATGGAAGATGAAGGGAAGGGACAATACATGGATAAAAAAAAATTCAAGAATATATGGAAACATTAAAAAAATGGCTGACACAAGAATTCAGTGAAATAAAAAGAAGAATAAAAGGTACAGAAGAAAAAGTGAATAGATTAGAGATGGTCATGACAGAAATAAGGAAAAGAGTAGACAAGGTGGAAGAACGAGAAACAGCCATAGAAATAGAGGTAGATGACTTAAAAAAGAAATTGGAAGAATCTGATAAAAAAGTTAAAGAAACACAGGAGTTGTTAGCTCAGAAGATGGATATAATGGAAAACTATAATAGGAGAAAAAATATAAAGATAGTGGGCCTTAAGGAAGATGAAGAAGGCAAATATATGAAAGAATTTATTTTAAAAATGGATCCCCGGGTTCCTAGGAATGTCAGAATTACAGGAAGGAATGGAAATAGAAAGGACACACAGAACATTAGCCCCTAAACCACAGCCACAACAAAAACCAAGACCCATTCTAGTAAAATTCCTAAGATATATGACAAGAGAAAATATATTGGAGAAGGCAATTAAAAAAATAAGAGAAGACAAAAAAACCACTGGAATACAAAGGTCAAAAAAATTTTTTCTACACAGACATAAGTTTTGAACTCCTGAAGAAGAGGAAGAAGTTTAACGCAGCAAAATTGACCCTATGGATAAAAGGTTATAAATTTATGTTAAAATATCCAGCGGTGCATAAAATAGTTATCCCGGGGCAGCAAAGCAAACAGTTCTCAGATTCGGAGAAAGCACGAGAATTTGCAGAACACCTACAAAACAAAAAGAGAGATGAAGAGATGTAACAAGAACAAAAATGACAACAAACTATATATAAAGATGAAGAATAAAGTATAAGTAAGAACTAAGAAGGGAAAGAAAGGGAAGAAAGGAAGTAAGGAGGGAATTAAGAGAGTAAGCTTTGTTATATGTGAAGATTAAAATCTTTTCTGGGGGGGCTGGGTGGGGAAGAATAACAGTCACTGCAAAATCAGTTGACGCTTGCGAGCGGGTTCGCAATCCAAATGGAGAGGGGAGATGTGGTTGCCCGACAAGGGACAAAGGGCAACTCAGAAAGGGGATGGACTCTTGGGATTAAAGGAATTTTAGATATGGGAATAGTGGAAATATTTTATGCTTTAGAAGTGTTGTCTTTCAATATGTTCAAAAAAAGAAAACAAATGGATAAAGAGGAAAGGTGGTGATGAGGAAATGGAAAGGAAAGGTAAACAAAATATGAAATGGCCATGCTGAACTATATGTCTTTAAATATTAACGGAATACATAACCAAATCAAAAGAAAGAAGCTGTTAAATTTACTGAAGAAAGAAAAAATTGATAAGCATTCGTGCAAGAAACACATCTAACTGAAGAGGAACACAAGAAATTAAAGAGAGATTGGATAGGACATGTAACAGCAGCATCATATAATTCAAAAGCCAGAGGAGTAGCTATATTAATCAATAAAAATGTACCAATCAAAATAGAAGAGGAAATAATAGATCCAGCAGGGAGGTATGTAATGATAAAATGTCAGATATATTCAGAATTTTGGAATTTACTCAATGTATACGCATCTAATGAAGAAGATCAAAAATTTATGCAAGATATCTTTTTGAAGATCGCAGATACGCAGGGGAATATACTAATAGGAGGACTCAAAGATGGATAAAACTGTCAAAAAGACTCACAGAAAGAACAAAATAACCAAATTTATAATTAAATCAATGCAGGAAATGCAACTTTTGGATATATGGAGGAAACAACACCCAAAGGAAAAGGAATATTCATATTATTTGGGTAGACATAAAACATACTCAAGGATTGACCTATTCCTGTTATCAGCCCACATTCAAGGAAGAGTTAAGAAAACGGAATATAAAGCTAGATTGTTATCGGATCACTCACCCCTGTTATTGGCAACAGAGCTGGAGGACATCCCACCGAGAATGTAAAGATGGAGATTAAACTGTAAAGTATGCTTGAGGAGGAATTATCATCCTTTTCTCTTGGTTTGGTTTCAGAGACATAAATTTGGAAGAGTTATAGCTTCAAGATTGAACTCTAGTTATATAGAGACAAAATTTGTCACTAGTTTCCTGTGTGCATCTATTATTCCTCATTACATCATAATGTAAAGAAAAGGCCTACAGCTGTGTGCATTGAAATCAGGTTTATGATTTTAAATTCCTGTTACAATATAGTGGTTTTCAAACTTTTTTTCCACTTACATACCATCTTAAGCAATCCATTACTAATCACAGAGCACATACGGCATAGGGATTCCTTAAGGTGCCATATGAGTGGAAATAAAAAGTTTGAAAACCACTGGCATAGATGATATATTAGACTAGCTAACAGCACTGCTGTAAGTCACTTTTTTTTGTGCACTTGGATTACTCCGAATATTTATTATTTGTCTTCTATATTTATTGTCTCTTCTAATTTCATTCAATTAGTTTACTATAATAATTATTCATTACAAGTACCTGTTCAGCTGCAGAATGCAAGACTTACAGTGCATGTTGTACAATTCATATGGCAACAAACTCATCGTCATCATGCTTTACAAAATAACCCTGCATCATTTGCATTGATTGTTATATGGTGCAGTTCCTGCTTTTCTAGTTTTCTGAAAAAACTTTTCGGTTCCAATATTGCATTCAAGACCACTCTCCTGTAACCTTGTATTTTGTAATGCATGGCTACCACTCAAAACTAAGCTTTCCATTGTATCTCAGTGGACATGACAATAAACTATACTAAACTAATATTCTGACCCAAGCAGAATATGAGCCCTTTAAAAATGTTCTATGAGAAATGACTGTTACTACAGCTGTTTTCAATTAGGTGATGTTGTCTGTGATTCTGAACCAAAATTTGAGTATTCCCATTTGACCTTCACATCTGTGGTTGGCATGGAATGGCATTCTTGGTTGCCAACTCTGTGAAAGCTTAAATCTTGCCTGCCAAATAAAACACAAAGCATTTTGTGCCAAATGGTTTTGATTGAATCCTTTCATCTCTCAACCACACATGCACTTGTCTCTAAGCAGAGTCCCTTCAACAAGCTCTCAGAATTCACTGTGATATGACATAACTGGATTCATTTAATCTGCAGAAGGATTCGCAGAGGTTTTGCGCATCACTTTCTGTGAAATGCCTCATTTGGAACAGGTGGAGATGCCAGACTATTTTCTTATTATGTAAGAACTACAGCAAAGATACAGTCCAACTCCAAATATTTGAAATTGGATTCTCCAAAATCCTCAGCTATCTGATTTTTAAATAAAATCAGAGCCGAACTGACCAAGGTCCTCAGGATCCCAGCGACAATACGGACCCTGGGCCCCTGGCTGCAGTGGAAACTTTGGGCTCCCAGACAGCAGCGGGGCCTCAGTAGGCAGGAGTCAATAATCGACAGTAGCCAGCATTTTTTTTGGTGAGAATTAAACATTATATTAATGCTTAAAATGCCTTATGTTGTTTTTTAAACTCTATTACAATTGATTTGCTGTTGCTACTGGGCTGTTTTTTTTTTAAATGACCAGTTCTCCAGAAAAACCATTTATTCGAAATAGGCCTGGTCCCAACCATTTTGGATAATCGGAGTTGTACTGTACCACAATAACAACAACAACTTTGCCCATAAATTAATTGACATTCTCTGGAAACCATCTTGCATTGTTGAAAATTGCTTCCATACAAAGCAATGGATTTTTTTTTACATTTCTGGGTGTCATCATGTCTCTGAGGAAACCTTTGACCTATTTGCCCCGGAAATATTCCCTCGTATAAAACTCCCCTAAATGATGTGAATGAGAGACCACCCACAGTGAAAATTCATTCACAGTGAGACTTTCAAATTTGGTCTTAATGGCTCACAGAACATTCTCCTTTTAATGACCCCATTTCCCCCAAAATTTCTATTTAAAGGGTCGTTTAACAATAAAATATGTGAGCTGTGATGGGATGGAGGTCAGAATCATGATTACCGTCAGTGTCCTAGCCATTCCAGCCTCCTGCTGTTGATCTCGGCCGCATCTCACAGTTTGCTTCTGCTGCAATAGAGAGGTCACCCAAAGTCCATACTCAAGAAGAGGAAACATATCTATTTCCTCTCAGCTCATAGTAACAGGCAAAACATTGATCTATATTGCAGTCTTATCTTTTCCGAGGAGCAGACATTCACACACCACTTTGATGTCCTTTCAGAAATGGTCCCCACAACTTCCTGCCATGTTCACCCCACTGTAATGCTGGTAAATCACCATAGAAACATAGCACAAATGGCATGTCTCCGGCACAACTTTGCCAGCTCTATGACTGTTTGGAAGCATCCTCCTCCATCCTCTCATTATTGTAGCATCCATTGATTCAACAGCGATGTTCTCTTAAGCTTGAAAAAGTATTTCTCGTATTGTTCGTTTTTTCTTCTGGTGGGCACCAGAATGTGCCATGCACAAAACTGTACATTGTACATACTGGAAATCTGAAATAAAAACACAAATGCTGGATAATTCTGGCCTCAAACTTTAACTGCTTCCCTTTCCCTAGATGTTGCCTAACCCACAAAATGTTGCTGGCATTTTCAGTGTTTAACTAAGAATACTTTCTGTGTGCCTCACAATTAAGTCCTTGCTCTTGATGTAACTTTCACAATCACAATCATTGCTAAGATGACCCACAAGCTGATTTGATGCCAATAGAAGGAAGCAAATGTTGTTCAGAATCAGAATTTATTGTCATGAACAAGCCACAAAATTTGTTGTTTTGCATCAACATCACAGTGACATATATTTTATAAATATATAAAATGGAAGAGGATGGCCAGAGTTAACATTGGACCCTTGGAGGATGAGAAAGGAAAACTGGTAGCAAAAAATGAGGAAATGGCCAAGGCATTAAACAAATATTTTGTGTTAGTCTTCACGGTGGAAGACATGTCCAGCATGCCCAAGTGTGGAGTTAAGGATGTAAATGTTGGGGAGGGCCTTGATAAAATAGTTGTTACAAAGGAAGTAGTAATGGAGAAACTAATGGGACTAAAGCCAGACAAATCACCTGGTCCTGATGATATGCATCCAAGGGTTCTGAAGGAAATGGCAGAAGTTATAATTGATGCATTGGTGGTTATATACCAAAATTCCTTGGATTCTGGGCAGGTCCCAGCAGACTGGAAGACAGCAAATGTCATGCCACTTTATAAGAAGGGATGTAGGCAGAAGACTGGAAATTATCGGCCAATTAGCTTGACATCTGTACTTGGAAAAATGCTTGAAGCCGTCATTAAAGATGAAATAGTGAAACATTTGGAACGTAATGGTTCAATCAGGCAGACGCATCATGGTTTCAGAAAGGGAAGATCTTCTTTAATAAACTTGTTAGGTTTCTTTGAGGATATAATGGATGCGATGGATAGAGGGGAACAGGTTGATGTTGTATATTTGGATTTCCAGAAAGTGTTTAATAAGGTGCCGCACCGGAGGCTTATCAGTGTTACAGGAAAGTGGAGTCCGGGGAAGTGTATTGGCATGGATCAAAAATTGGTTGTCTGACAGAAGGCAGAGAGTCGGAATAAGTGGGAGTTTTTCAGGTTGGCAGAGAGTGGTAAGTGGGGTGCAGCAGGGGTCAGTGCTAGGCCCACAACTGTTCATCATTTACATTGATGACTTGGAGGAGGGGTCAAAATGTGGTGTAGTCAAGTTTGTGGATGACACCAAATTGAGTGGAAGAGCAAATTGTAATGAGGATGTGGAGAGTCTGCAGAGGGATATAGTTAAGCTGGATGAGTGGGCAAAGGTCTGGCAGATGGAGTACAATGTTAGTAAGTGTGAGGTTATCCACTTTGGCAAGAAAAATAAAAGAGCTGAATATTATTTAAAGGGTGAAAATCTACAGCATGCTGTTGTGCAAAGGAACTTGGGAGTGCTTGTGCATGAATCGCAAAAAGTTAGGTTGCAGGTGCAGCAGGTTATTAAGAAGGCAAATGAAATGTTGGCCTTCATCGCTAGAGGAATTGAATTCAGGAGTAGGGAGGTAATGTTGCAACTGTATAAGGTACTGGTGAGACCGCACCTGGAGTACTGTGTCCAGTTCTGGTCTCCATATTTGAGGAAGGATATACTGGCTTTGGAGACAGTCCAGAGGAGGTTTACTAGGTTGATCCCTGGGATGAAGGGGTTGACTTATGATGAAAGATTAAATCATCTAGGATTGTATTCGCTTGAGTTCAGACGAATGAGAGGAGATCTTATAGAAACATATAGAATTATGAAGGGTATGGATAGGATAGATGTAGAAAGGTTTTTTGAGCTGGCCAGGGAAACTAAAACAAGAGGATGCAGTCTCAAGATTCGGGGGAGTAGATTTAGGACAGAGATGAGGAAAAATAGTTTTTCCCATAGAGTAGTGAATGTTTGGAATTCTCTAACCAGGGAAGTGATTGAGGCTGCTTCATTAAACATTTTTAAAATTCGGTTGGATAAATTTTTACATGATAGAGGAATTAGGGGATATGGGGAGAAGGCAGGTAGGTGGAGTTAGGTCATAAAATAGATCAGCCATGATCGTATTGAATGGCGGAGCAGGCTCAATGGGCTATTTTTGGCCTACTCCTGTTCCTACTTCCTATGTTCCTATGTTCCTATGCAAACATTCATATAACCACCTTACGAAAATAAATTAAAATAGTGCAGAAAAAGTCAAAGTAAGGCAGTGTCTTTGGTTCATTGATTACATAGAAACATAGAAACATAGAAGATAGGAGCAGGAGTAGGTCATTCGACCCTTTGAGCCTGCTCCGCCATTCAACGAGATCATGGATGATCTTAAAGTTCAGTACCCCGTCCCCGCCTTCTCTCCGTAACCTTTAATACCCTTATACTGCCTCTACTGCCCTCTGTGTCAATGAATTCCACAGATTCACCAACCTCTGGGTAAAGAAATTCCTCCTCATCTCGGTCCTAAATGGTTTGCCTATTATCCTCAAACCATGGCCCCGGGTTCTGGATTTTCCCATCATTGGAAACATCCCATCTGCATCCATTCTGTCCAGTCCTGCCAGAATTTTATATGTCTCTACGAGATCCCCTCTCAATCTTCTAAACTCAAGCGAGTACAATCCCAATTTGTGCAATCTTTTCTTATAAGTCATTCCTGCCATTCCAGGTATCAGCCTGGTGAATTGCCTCTGCACTCCCTCCATTGCAAGAACATCCTTCCTTAGATAAGGTGACCAAAACTGCACACAATACTCCAGGTGGGGTCTCACCAAGGCCCTGTACAGCTGCAGTAAGGTATCCTTGTTCCTATACTCAAACCCTCTTGATATGAAGGCCAACATACCATTTGCCTTTTTAACCGCCTGCTGTACCTGCATGCTTGCCTTCAGAGACTGATGTACAAGTACCCCTAGGTCTCTCTGCACTTCCCCATCTCTTAATCTATTGCCATTCAAATAGTAATCTGCCCTCCGGTTTGTATTACCAAAGTGGATAACCTCACATTTATCCACATTGTAGTGCATTTGCCATGTATCTGCCCAGTCCCTCAATTTATCCAAATCACACTGGAGCTTCCTGACCCCCTCTTCCGTGCACACAACCCCTCCTAGCTTAGTGTCATCTGCAAATTTGGAGATATTACATCCAATCCCCTCATCCAGATCATAAATGTAAATTGTAAACAGCTGGGGTCCCAGTACAGATCCCTGTGGCACCCCACTGGTCACCGCCTGCCACTTAGAAAATGAGTCATTTATCCCAATTCTCTGTCTTCTACCTGCCAGCCAGTTCTCAATCCACATCAATACTTTGCCCCCAATACCATGAGCCTTGATTTTGGAAGCCAGTTGTTTATGCGGGACCTTATCGAAGGCCTTTTGGAAGTCCAGGTACACCACATCCACTGGCTCTCCCCCATCTATTTTACCTGTCACCATCTCAAAGAATTCCAATAGATTTGTCAAGCACAATTTACCTTTTGTATATCCATGTTGACTCTGTCCGAGCCCTTCTCTGCTAGTCATATGCTCTGCTATTACATACTTAATAATGGATTCCATCATTTTGCCCACTACTGATGTAAGACTCACCAGCCTATAATTCCCCACTTTTTCTCTACCCCCCCCTTTTAAATAGTGGGGTAACATTAGCTACCCTCCAATCCATGGGTACTGATCCTGAGTCTATCGAGTTCTTGAAAATAATTCTTAAAGCATCTGCTATCTGAATGGCCACTTATTTAAGTACCCTAGGATGTTGATTATCAGGCCCTTGGGATTTATCTGCCTTCAATCCCATAAATTCCTTAGAGATACTGATTTCTTTCATTTCCTCCCTTGCATTAGTCTCTATGTTTCCCAAAATCCTTGGGAGGTTATTTGTATCCTCTCTTGTAAAAACAGAACTAAAGTAAGAATTTAATTGGTCTGCCATTTCCTTATTCCCCATTATATATTTCCCTGATTGCGACTGCAAGGGACCTACTCTGGA
Source organism: Narcine bancroftii (assembly GCF_036971445.1). NCBI lineage: Eukaryota > Metazoa > Chordata > Chondrichthyes > Torpediniformes > Narcinidae > Narcine > Narcine bancroftii. The sequence goes on from NC_091471.1 coordinate 152,481,986, forward strand.
TTTCACCAATCTTTTCCTCTTGACATATTTATAAAAGCTTTTGCAGTCGGTTTTTATATTTGCCGCAAGCTTACTTTCGTAATTTATTTTTGCTCTCTTGATTAATCCCTTTGGTGCATCTTGAACTGCTCCTAGTCTTCGGTTGTGGTACTTTTTTTTGGCCAATTGATATGCTCTCTCTTTGGACCTAATGCTGTGTCTAATTTCCCTTGTTATCCATGGTTGAGTCACCTTTTTTGGTTTATTTTTATGCCAAACCGGTATAAATGATTTTTGCAATTTCTCCATTAGATCTGTGAATGCTTTCCATTGTCTATCCACAGTCAACTCCCCCATAAACACCACCCAATCAATCTTACTCAACTCGCGTCTCATACCATCATAATTCCCTTTATTTAAATTCAGGACCTTAGATTATTCAGGAATCTGATGGAAGTGGGGAAGAAGCTGTCCTTGTCCCACTGAGTGCTCATTTTCAGGCTTCTGCAACTTTTTCCCAATGGTTGCAGAGTGAAGAGGGTGTTGCCTGGGTGGTGAGGGTCTTTGAGGATAGAAGCTTCTTTCTTAAGACACTGTCTCTTTAGATGTCCTCGATGGAGTGAAGTCTGGTGTCCATGATGCCGCTGGCTGAGTTAACAACCCTCTGGAGATTTTTTCTTCCCCTGAGCATTTTCACCTCCATACCAGACAGAAATGTAACTAGCCAGAATGATCTATGCAGTGCACCTGTAGAAGTTTTCAATAGACTTCAGTGAAATACCAAATTTCCTCAAACACTTCAAGTCTAGCTGCTGGCAAGCCTCCTTCATAATTGCATTGGCATGAAGGCTCCAGAACAGATCCTCGGAGCTGTTGACAACCAGGAATTTGAAGTTCTCCACTACTGAGCACTCGAGGAGGACTGATTTGTGTTCTCCTGACTTCCTCCTGAAATCCATAATCATCTTGGTTTTGCTAAAGATGAGTGCAAGGTTGATTTGTGTGACTGCACTCAATTAGCTGATCTCTCTCCAATCTGTACGCTTCCTCATTGGCATTTATGATTCTGCCAGCAATCAGGGTGTCTTTGGCAAAGTCTATCCTTTATGTTAGTCTTAAATATGCTTCCTTTCAATAATGCAAAATGTTACACTGAGCCACTTTTAGAGACATTAAAGTAGATATTTTAAAAAATAGACTTGAAGTAGGGCCTAAAAGAGGGGAGAGTAGAGAGATAAAGAAAGAGAGACAATTACGTAACTAAAATTCGGGACAGGATGGTTAGCGAAGCATTTATGCATCGCTGCTACAGTGCCAGCGATCAGGGCATGGGATTGAATCTCAGACTGTCTGTTGTTTCCCAGGGGGCTCCAATTATCACCCACCATTAAAAAAATGTATCATGGATTGTAGGTCAATTGGCTGTAATTAGGCAGCATGGCCTAATGGGTCGAAAGGGCTTATTATCGTGCAGTATGTCTAAAATAAATGTTATTATCTGAAGGCAAGGCTAAAAATAATGAAGCTATTGCAATCGAGAACATTTAAGGAGCCCAAAAGGATGGATATGTTCATGTAGAGACATAGAAAATATGAGAAAAAAAATCAAGAAATATATGTATTGTATGTGCTGAACATTTATTTCTGAATGTGAATATTTAGACCTCCAGCTAAAACTGAACAAAACTGTGCAATCCTGTTGTGAGTGAGGAAACTAGTTTGGTAGGTCTCAAAGGCATGGACTCTGCACACACAGTTTTGATAGGGAAGGATTTTATTTACAGAAGGCAAGTGTGGGAAATGGTAACAGATGCAGCACACACACATGAGCACATACAGTTTACAGCGACTGTGGAAAAGTAATAGTGGACAATTAATAACGAACATGGGCAAAATAGCATGGGAACAATGGAGATACCAATTCATTGTGTGTGCAATGATCAAGGAAAACTCACTCTGATGCCCCATCATCCCTTAACTCAGTGCAGACAAGGCTCTATGCTACAAGGGACACTAATTAAATGCTCCCAACTCTTACCAACAGTTTCTCCACACCCTTCCAAATTTCTAGGCCTGGACTGAAGCAGGGTGCTCTCAAGTTGGCAAAGAGAGAGAACAAAAAACATATGGCACCTTTATAGTGCTGGAGGGTCAAGCCCAGATCGTTAGCAAAGACAAATGGCTCAGTGCCAGGAGGATTAATCCAATTACAACAGCTAATGGCCCATGGTTAAGTACAGGTAGGTTGGAGAGTCCAGTCCAGGTAATCTGCATGGTGCCAACAGCAAGGTGTGCACTAATGGGTGGGGAGGATACAAACCTTGATTGGCAGCTGGTGTGTCCTCCAAATAGGTAGGGGGAAGTGCAGTCATATGGCAACCACAACCCTTCCCAATACAAGTCCACCAAGATATTCCACAAAGACACCCAAACCAATTTGGTAGGGGGAAGTGCAGTCATATGGCAACCACAACCCTTCCCAATACAAGTCAACCAAGACATTCCACAAAGACACCCAAACCAATTTGTAGTCTGTAGACAGCTGCTGCCATTGGCTGCTCTGCACCTGCTGCAATTGCGTTACAGCCACCATTCTTCGGGTTGGGTTGGCTTTACAGATACGGCCCAAGCATGCCTTTTGTAGATGTGGAGGCTTAGGGTGCCTCAGCCAGAGAGAATGTGTTGTCCATTGTCTCGTGGGTGGTCACTGAGGGAGTCCCACTGATCTCAGGCTCACTTTCCAAATCCTGGAACACAATCTCGTCAGAATAAATTTGGGATGGGGGCTGGTTCCCCAAGTGGAAGGATATGTCATCATTTTTTTCTGTACATTGTCTTTCACTGCAAAATGAATACAAGAAAGATATAACCTATATTTTAGGCCCAAGTAACAAGCAGTGCCATCCAGTGAGGATGACGTTATTGAGGAATAAAAAATAATAATTACTATGATTTTTTAAATTCATTAAAGTTTTTTTTTAAATCACGGGTTGATTGATGGATTGTGTCATATCACCCTAGTACATTTGCTGCTTGTTATTTCAGCACTGTTCCCTTTTGTAAGCATTTAAGGCTACTCTAATAATTTAAGAGGTTTCTAGTACTTCATCACCATTAGTCATCTGTTGACTCCAGCAATTCAAAGTTGATTCCTTGTGACAGAAGCGCTTTCCATGTTCTTTGAATCTTTTGGATCTGTCTCGTTAATACTCCTCACCTCACACATTTCTCCTCCAATTTCTTTTCTTTAACCCAATGGTTTTCAAACTGCCCTCTAAACATACATTCTACCTTAATCAATCCCAATGCCAAAAGTGCTCTGTGCTTAGTAAGGGATTGATTAAGGTGGTATGTGAGTGGGAAGGGAAGGTTAAAAAATCATTGCTCTAGACTCATTTGTTACTGAAATATTTTGCTTGAGAAAAATTGTCATTGACCCATTTCCTTTGGAATTATGAAACCGTGTACATAATGAGTCAATTAGGTACGATTAAAACAGTGGTTTTCAACCATTTTCCTTTCCACCCACATACCACCTTAAGCAATCCCTTATTAATCACAGAGCACTTAAGCAATACTTAAGGTAGAATGTGAGTTTGAGGGGGAAGTTTGAAAATCACTGCTTGCCTATTGGAAAAGTCCTTCTGCAGGGAGCATATGCTTAATTCACTGTCTAGCATCTTTAAGCAGAAGAATATCTATCATTCTTGAAACTCCCTTTGTTACGATAATCATCGACTACTCCGACATCATAAAAGTTCTGTCTGCACTCTTGTATCATCATCTTTTGGCATTCCAATAACTGAATATTTCTTAACTAACTATGCTGTAAATTTAAATTTAGACATTCTGCATGATAACAGGGCATTTGGAGTCTCAAGCCCATGCCTCCCAATTACCAACCAATTGACCTACAACTCCCAGTACATTTTGAACGGTGGGAGGAAACCATAGCACCAGGAGGAAACACGCGCAGGCATTAGTCTTCACTCCATTAAGGACATCTTTAAGAGGCAGTGCCACAAAAATGAAACTTCTCTCATCAAGGACTCTCATTACCCACTTTTCTCACCGCTGCCATCAGGAAGGAGCTAAGATACACACTCAACATTACAAAAACAGCTTCTTCCCCTCTGCCATCAGATTTCTGAATGGACAATGAACCTATGGACACTACCGCAGTTTTATTTTCTTTTATGTACTAGTTATTTATTTGAAACAAAGCAACAAATTTTTGACGTGTTTATGACAATAAACCTGATTCTGATATTTTAACATTCATGATTTTTATGCTTACAATGACCAACTATGTTAAGTTAAAGAGGGAGAGAAATAGGTTTGCAATTCAATACATGTATTGATGATTTTTTATTCATCAATAAAATAGACTGCAATTGGTAGCAAATTTTTCATACATGCAATCATAGCCAGATGTAAAATATGATAATAAAATATTAATGTCAAATCCATAGAAAGAAAGAGAAAGGAAAATAAATGAAATAAGAAAGAGCATAGAAAAAGAATAAAGACAAGTAGTAAAGCAAGAACAGTGACCAGGTTGCCGGAGGGTCCCCTCACCACACGGTATTAATTATTTGCATCTTTCAATTAAGTCCAAGGAGGTTAATGAGATTTGAAGCTTAAGAAAAAGGTCCATAAAGTAATTCCCTCAATTTGTAAATACGGGCACCACATTTTCAAAAATACATCATACTGCTTTCTCAGATTACAAGTGATCTTCTCCAAAGCAACACAATGATGCACCTCTGTGTTCCATCGCTCCATATCCAAATGGGTATCTGATTTCCATGTTACTGCTATACATTTTCTTGCCATTGCTAAGGCAATCTTTAGAAATTCTTTTGATATAAATATAAATAATTTCAGTTTTCATCTTACCCTTTCAATATTACCTAACAAAAATAAGATTGGATTTTGTGGAAAAATGACCAGTTCTAAATAAATTGCCAGGTTTAACCATAAAAATTTCACTTTGGGGCAACCTGATTAGTGTTCTAGATGTGGTCAGGAGAGAAACACTTTTTTACATTCTACTTGGTCTTGCCCCAAATTGGTAGCAAAATCTGACCTAAGTAATAATGATTCTTCAATGGATGTGCAAATCTGCTGTTAGCCCAGTGATCCTCAGTCCATATTCTCAGCCAGGGGATATGTGTGGTGTCCTGAATGAACAAACAGAAAAGAGTGAAAATTCAGAAGCAAAAATATTTAAAATTAAAAAGTTCCCAACAAAGAAAAAGTTACATTTTTAAAATTCACATTACAGCCTTGAATCATTTGCAAAAGTCTTACAGATATTAATTTGGATACAAATTTAAAAATAATTTTGTTTTAAGTAGCATCGGATACTCTTCTTTGAACATTAAAGCCTTCATCATCATTTGCAAGAAGGAAATTGTGGATGGGGAAAAGTGCATATAAATGATCTTTTTGTTAATTATTTTCTTTGTAGCTTGAGGAATCTTGAAACACTCGGGGATATCTGTTAAATCCCAAACACTACAAATATGGTCAGAACATTTCCCTGTGAATTCTAATGAGGAAATTATTTGTTTATTTTCAATCATTTTCTCACATGCCAACATGTAGGGAGCTGACGAAAGCAACAATAAATGTCCTTAAATAGGCATAATCTCTTCCTAATATTATTAAACAATAAGCACTACAGATTTCAGGTAATTTCATCTTCCAATTTAATATAATTTTTTTAAATTATATTTGTACTTATTTGGAAATAAAGTCTCTCTTGGTTTCAAGAGAGGGTAATTTTAAAAGACCAAAATTAATTTAAAATGTCAAAGCCATTTGTTAGAATGCTTCATCTCCAGAACTCACTTACAAGAACCAAGACTTCACTTGGTTGGCAGTGAAATGTGCCCTCCCTGTCCGATCCTTCCTCTATGATCAAAGTCTCTGTCCCATTGCTGTGAGGTGCCTGCGATGAGGAGGAGGCAATCATTCATCTCCTTCTGGACTGTGCATTGGCAAGGATGGTCTGAAAAAGGATTAAAGAGTTTAGTCAAGATTCATCCCAAGCAACTGCAGAATAGAGGACTCTCAGGTTTGTGGACTGTTCCCAGAGATGCATCAGGAGACAAACTCTAATGGTGCTAGAAGATCATCAACTTGAGGCAAGATGCTCTTTGGTCTTCCCAAAACATGTTGGTTTCCAGTATAATAAGATGTCTGGAATGCTGCTACAGGCACATTCCAGGCTTCATGAACATGGGCTATGGGACACATGGAAGCAAGGTGCAGCTAACACAAAGGTGTTATGGGGAAAGACTGCAATGTAAGGTCCTACTGCCTGTGGACACAGAGAGTTGGGTCTTGTGCAATAGCCCCCCAAAATCATTGAGAAACAGGTATGAGGGCAAAACAGTGACATGAAATGACCCTGGACACAGAATTAAAGATATTTCCCAAACATTTAAGTATATTAGATCAAGAGGGTAGTTGGGAACTAAAAGTGGAGTTTTTGTGTAGAGCCAAGGGATATGTGTGGTGTCCTGAATGGATACATTGCATAAATATTCACCAGGGAGAATGATAGGCAGGATGGCTAGTTAGGAAAGGTGTATACCAATAGTCTGGAACATGTGTAGATCAGGAAAGACTGTATTCAAGATATTGATGAGCTAATTTCAGATTTATTGTCAGAGTACATATGTGGTATCACATATAACAGTGAGATTCTTTTTTTCTGCAAATCCCCAAAGCCAAATAAAGGTCAGGGTGTTTGGGAAAACAAAGGAGGAGATTGCTGGGTTGCTGGTGGAGATCTTTAGCCACAGGTGATGAAGGTGATGCAGCAGATTTCAGCCACAGGGCTGTTTCTCAGGGTAGTGGCCTTGGCTTAACCATCTTCAGCTGTTTCACCAATGATCTATCCGCATTCGTAATGTGGAAAATGGCAATGTTCATGATGATTGCACAACATTTAGCACCATTTCCAACTCCTCAAATAATAAATCAGTCCATGATCAAATGCAGCAAGAGCTGGACCATTTCCAGGCTTGGTCTAATAGGCAGCAAGTACATAGGTGCCAGACAATGACAATATCCAATAAAAGACAATCCTGTTATCACCCTTGACATTTCATGGCATTACTATTACTGAATTCTCCATTATTGATATTTTAGGAGGATAGCATTAACCAGAAACTGAAGGTGGCTACAAGAGCTGGTCAGATCCTAAGAATGCTTCTGCAAGTAACTAACCACAGCTGAGGCTCAATTCAAGAATCTGATAGAACGTCCTCCACTTGGCTAGATGAGTGCAGCTTCTACCACATTAAAGAAGCTTGACACAGAGTTAGCCTCACCACGTTCCCTTGGGCAGCACCTCGCAAACCCACAGCCTCACCGGCTAGAAGAGCAAAAGTAAAAAATGAATGGAGTTGACCTCCAAACCGAGCCAGCATACTGACACTGTTCCTTCACCATCATTTGCAATTCTCTCCCTAACAGCATTGTAGGAAAACCCGCACCTCAAGGAATGCAATGATTCAAAAGGAAGCTCACCACATTCTTCTCAAAGGCACCTACACAGTTGACAAAAGCATGTCTACAGGTTCACATATAGGAAATGAGTAGAGGGATATGGGGAAAATGCAGGAAAATGGGATAGCACACACAAGCTGAATCAAAAGACTTGTTTCCATGTTGTGAGACTATGATTTTATAATATGTCCTTTTCATTTAAATGCTGGGAATTTAAAAATCATAACCCATTTAAAAACAATTGCCACTAGGAGGTTGTACAAGGGGCCTAGAGGGAGAGATTTCCTTCCAAATGCAAGATACAGGTTGCATGCCCAATGTTTAAGTGCAATTAGTTTGGATGCATGAAGCTATTTCTAAAGTTGGAATGCAAAAGCCAAATGTAGAAACCCAACTTCAAATGGAGAACCTGGCCGAGTATTAAAAATCTGTGCTGACCAAGAAGAGCACAGTAACCTGCCTTAATGACTATTGACCAGTAGCACTTGCCTCAACAGTGATGAAGTGTTTAGAAAGGCTGGTATGAAGCCTATCAGCTCAACATAAAGCCCTTGAAAACCTGGACAGTAAAGTTGCATTCATCAGGATGCTCTTTATTGACTACAGTTCAGCATTCAACACCATTATCCCCTCAAAACTGACCAGCAAATTCTAAGACTCAACACCCCACTGTGTAATTCGATTCTGGAGTTCTTCACCTTCAGACCACAATTAATGAGGATTGGTAAGAACATCTCATTCACAATCTCCAGAAGTACCTGATCACCACAAGGCTGCCTTCTTCTCCCCCGACATCTACGACTCTGTGGCTCGCGAAAACAATAATGCCATCTACAAATTTGCCAAAAATACCATGGTAGTGAGATGTATAAAGAAAGGTGATAAGTCAGCATGCAGGAGGGAGATTGAAAACTTGACCAACAACAACTTTGCACTCAGTGCCACCAAAAATAAGGAGCTGATCTAGTGATCTTTGGAAGGTCAGAGGTGGAGAGGGTGAGCAAATTTAAGTTCTTGGGAGTCACTATCTTCAGAGGATCTTTCCTGGATCCAACACACCAATGGCATCATGAAGAAAGTGTGTCAGCTCCTCTACTCCATCAGGAGTTTACGGAGGTTTGGTAAGACACCAAAAACCCTGGCAAATTTCTACCAAAATGTATGGGAAAGTGTGCTGACTGGCTGAATTGCACTCTGGTATGGTGACCACCAACACCCATGATTGTAAAGCTCTTCAAAAGGTAGTTGACACAGCCCAGGGGACCACGGGCAAAAACCTCCCCATTAATGAGAACATCTACAGAAACCACTGACCTCGGAGAGCAGCAGCAATCATCAAGGATCCATGCCACCAGCACACAGTCTGTTCTCGCTGCTGCCCCTCCATCATCAGACTCCTTAATAATATACTCAATGAGGGACTAATTTAAGGACTCGTGCACTTTATTGCTTTTCTATATTCTCTGTGCATTGCACAGTTTGTTTTCATTTGTTATATGTTTATACTTTGTATACGCTATGTCCAGTTTTTTTGCACTACCAATAGGTTGTAATTCTGCCTCACCCGCAGGATAAAGAACCTCAGGGTTGTATGCGATGTCATGTATGTACTCTGACAATAAATCAGAAAATCTGAAATCTGTTCTCACTGAGGACTATCATCCAAACTTGAAGGCCCAATTGAATTAAGAGCCTATCACATTAATAAAACATTTGCATTTCCCTGTGGTGATGCTCCCTAATAAGTTAGAGAATTCATGGATGTACATTGACACAAACAGGATGGAGTACATTAAACACAATGCATCAGACACAGTACATTAGATTACACAAAAAATATATTATTTAGATATTTGCAAAATTTATTGAAGGATCTACAATCAATTTTAAGAAATCAACTCTGACCATCTCACATATAAATTCAGTGCCGGATTAATGTATTGCAGGGCCTGTAGCATATATTTTAAAGGGGGCCTAAATTGTGCCAGCTGGCACATGCGCAGTGATGGGGAAGTGTGACAGCAACACAAAGACAAGGTTGGAGGAACCGATTTTGGGCCATTACTACTATTTTTTTACTGTAAAATGAAGCTGGACATTAGAATCCTTTAAAGCAACATAATTTCTGCTATACAACATGTTTAGTTATTCATTTATTGATACTGGCAGTTCGATTATCCTTGCATGGAATATTTTTATTTTAATAATGGAAATTGTCATTACTTGTGGCAACTCTCTCGATCTTATGCTTTGACTGTGTAAATAAACAGCAAATGCAAGTGTTTAAATAATTAGCCATCTCTGTGCTTCTGTGGACGTGCCGCTAATAGTCAGGAATAGATGGAAAGATTTCTTAAGAGTAACTAAGGACTGCGTCCCATTTTCAAACTGGCTAACTTTATGAAATTGCTCTATTTTGTTATTACTGATTCTCTTGGTATTTTTGTGGCTCCACATCAGTTAAGCAATCCAGATTTCAGATTAGCTCAATGGTCATAGTTGCACTGGACTCCTGGTCAGACCGATCTGACATTATTGACTGCAGTAGGAAAAGATAAAGGCTGTTCACATTTCCAAGCAGATTATTGTAGCTAATAATTAAATAATCATAACGCACCTCCTGGAATAACCAGTCAGCAAACTTGCCTCCAACTGCAATGAGCCTACGTCTCTTTTTGGTAAGTATTGGGAGGTGTCATGTTGTTGGTTTTGTATCTTGTTTTGCTCCACGTTATCTTGTTCAGTGAAAGCAACTTTTCACCACTGAGTCTTCCAGGTAACCTGAAACCGATGAGACAGTACAGCAATGAGACAAAACTACAACATTTGTCACCATAAAAAATCTCCCACATTAAAACAAAACTTACTTATGGCAGCAGGCTTAATGGCCATCTTTGTTACCCATAATCCATTCTGCATTTCCTTAGCGCTGATACTGGCAGAGCAGCTCCAATTGTGTGGGGGATTATGGGTAATTAAAACAGCCATTACTTCGGCATTGAGTCATTGCCGCGAGCTGCTGGGGTGGTCCCGAAGCAGTCCAATCAGATGCTGGAGCGGCACTCTGGTGAACTCTGGCAGCACTGCACCCCAGCTGCCAAGTCAGGAGTTAGATGGGGGGGTGGGGGGGGGTGAAGGATGGCTATAAGATACAACACACCTTAAGGTTATTAACAAAGTCTTTGTTAATAACCTTAAGGTTAATGATTTTAGCCAATTATCACCTTTAGTCTGGGTTATTAACATCGATTATCCATTATCCATTTACATGCACATAAAATGGAGAGAAGGCGGGGACGGGGTACTGAACTTTAAGATCAGCCATGATCTCGTTGAATGGCAGAGCAGGCTCGAAGGGTCGAATGACCTACTCCTGCTCCTATCTTCTATGATTCTATGTTTCTATGTTTCTATATGGTTTCTCATAGCCCCTGCACAGAGCTGAGATCAAAATGTTTACGTTCTTAATTCATAGTATATAAATGTGAAGGCCCTTGAAAATGTGGGGCCTGTAGCATATGGCACTTTCATTACTACATTAATCCAGCCCTGCAGAAATCTAAGATGTGCAATGTTAATACATGAGAGTGGACTCAAAATTATTCTCAACCAGCAGTTAAATAGGTGAGCTGCCCAATAAGTTAGTTAGTAAATCCAATAGTCAAGGGTGGAATGATGAACACAAAAACATTGGTGCACACAGGACTGGAAAATAATATAACTAACCAACTCCTCATTTGCAAAGCACAGGAAATAACATCACTCAAAAATAATTATACACTTTAGTTTGTATTTTTCTCCTGACATTTTAAAACCTCTTGAATTTATTAATACCAATCAGCTCCAACTGTCTGTTTGGCAGTTCGGTTTATATATGCTATGAATCGTCGTTAAATATAATTTCTCTGACGTTGTAGCTGTGCCTTTTATTTGTATAAACTGTCTTGTGCTTCAGATTTCTAACAAACTGCTGTGTTTTCATTTCACATTTCCAACTTTTCTCTTCATTTATCTATTAGCTAAATAGTACAAAAGGGAATTACCTGCACAAATTGGATCTCAACCCTTCCACAGACTTTACCTCTGTTCTGTCCATTCCATTAAACCATAAGACATAGGAATATAATTAGGGCATTCTTCCTATGGAGTTGACCCTGCCATTCTATCATGACTGATTTACTGTCTGCTTTCAACCCCTTCCTTCTGCATTCTCCTTATAATACTTAATTCCCCTCCTGATCAAGAACATAAGTAGCTCGGCCTTAAATATGCCCGACGACTTGGCTCTTCTCGACAACTGAATGCATCCTTGATTTATCCCTTTTCTAATTCTGATGATGTATCATTGACCTGATACATTGACACTTTTTCCCTCTCAACAGACATAAATATTTCAGTTTCTATTCTCCAATGTGCTTCTAGATATGAGCATTGTCTGCATTAACATAATATAGTGCAAGCTTCTGCAGCCTTTGGAGGACATATATTCGGTATATCCTCAAAAGGCTGCAAAAGCTTGCACTATATTATGCTAATGCAGACAATGGTCATATCTAGAAGCACCCAAAAGACACCCAAAAAAAAGTTGTCCTATAGACCAGATTTTTAAAAAAGTGACCTTAAAATTCTACTCAAAATATCACTTGATTGGTTCCATAACCTACCCAGACCCTCCCTATGACAAATTTTTAAGCTACCAGTATATCATAAAAGCTGCTGTTGTGTACACAATTTTTATTTTGCATTAAAAACCAATGTGGTGTTAAACCAATAAAAGAATTATAATTTTTTTTTAAAAAAACACCGCCCACATTTAAAATCCTTGAAAAATCACTCGCTTCATGGTCTGGGGAAAGATCTCGGCAAGCACTTCTGAAGTATCACTCTTTACACAGTCATCATATTGGGTCCCAGTCTGAATCTGGTGAGTCAGTTTTGGCTTAGTCATCAGGGTCTCACAATAAATCATCCTCCACATTATCCATTGCACTAGAGATACCACACTTTTTGAAAGATTTTATTAAAGTCTCTACTTTCACTTTATTAAAACATTGTGGCGACACACATGATTGTAGCGGCGAACCCATCCCACTTGTCACGCACGGTGAGCGGGGTAGCCGCGGCAAAGATGGCATCGTGGGTCCTTCTTTCCCGGTGCAGACCGGAAGAGCACGTGCACGCTTATGTCAGCATGATGCAAGTTCCGGAAGGCAAGAGATGGGCAGAGAATGGCCTTAAAGGCTGCAGCGCGAATTTCAAAGTAAATAATTTGTGTTAAACAAGTTCACAGCCTGCTGTTTCAGTCTTTTCACTGCGCCCGTGCACAACACGCTACAGCATCTTCATTCTTTCTCCACTCTCTTACCATCTTCTCAGTTATCTCATTTCCTCACAGCAGCTCAGTTAGTCGATTCCTTGACCACTTCAATGACTTTTAACTTAAAACTTGCTTCATAATTTCTTCATTTTGCTGGTGGGTCCATGATAACAATTTGATTTTTTTTTAATTTAAACTGGTGAGGACGGAAGGTAACAACAGACTGAACTGTGAATTGCTTTGTGAGAGTGCCACCAGCTCAATCAACACTCGTTTGGTACCGATATGTTGGGGGGTTGCTTTATACCATCGATATGAACTAAAACCACGAAATTCCGACTGAAATTGAGATCTCGACATCTGAAAGTCACTGATCCACCAAAATATATGGTAGTCTCATCTATAAAATCAGCTGACCTTGACAGTCCCCATTAAATTATTTTTAAAATAATAAATATAGAATCACACCATGCGCCAGAAAGTAAACTCACTCACTTGCTATCAGCACCCATAAGACCAGACATTGGAACCATTAAAGAAAAGAACCAGACCTCTCGCTCCCAATTGTCAGTTAATTTATTCACAGTGCTACTGTGGAGATCTGCAGTACCACAGTTAAGACTAGGCTGTGAAAAGTCCACTTGGTAAATACATGAAGAACTATGATCTAAACTTGATTTCTCAGGGAGTAGAGTGCTGTGAGACACCAGAGAAGGTCAGAACTTTCACAGAAGAAACTGAAATTCATGCTCCATTGTGTGTCTCAAGTAGTCAATATGATAATAAGTTCACGCCATTAAAGTTTCCCTCAATGGATTTTGAAAGCAGTTTAATGTGCATCCATTATCTTATAGAATTGCTATGTTACTGAAGGAGGCCATTCAGACCATTGAGACTATGGTGTTACCAGTAGTGAATAAACCCTTCAGCCTCATTATCTGCTAATTTTCTGTCACCCACCTATCTTTGCACTTCACTTCCAGGAGATGATACATTTCTCTACCATAATTTATACTTTCCTTTTTAATATCATCCACCATTCAGTTTCAGATCATTAATCCTCTGTGAAAAAATGCCTTCATCCTCACATAGAACATTGCAAATCAAGTCCATGCAACAATGGATATTCTACTCATAAACACATCCTTAGTGATGGAGAATTAGAGCCAAAGCAGATGTATTTTTTTCTCTCTCAAACATTATAAAAGCCTTGTAGTCAAACATGGGTGGTTGTGAACTATGGAAAGAAAAAATTGAACATCTTTAAAACAATTACTTCTGAGTTTAACCAGTAGGGGGCGCAGTAGTAGCATATATGCAGAGATGAAAGTCAGTGCAGCCCAAATGACCCACTGCACAGTCTTGGTCCAAGATGACAAGTGCTTCTAATTTTTGCTGCCCTTGAATAGCCAGCTGTAAAGCCCCCACACACTTGCTGCTGGTCACCAAGCATATTCACTCTCACAGCTCACCATCGTCCCACAGCAATCAGATTTGGAGCAGAGTTTCACTCACACAACCTGGAAACAGATATTGGAGCTGGGAGTCGGGAGGATGCTGAGGGCAAAGAGGGATCCCGAAGGACCCTAGAGGCTGAAGCCTTCCCATTGTGTTGGACGTTTGGATCTGGGCTCAGGTTGCCGCATTTGAATTGAACTGGGGTCCTGTGCAGCTGCAGGGGCTCTGGAGGCGAATCCACGGACACTAGGTGACTGTCTTTTGCTTCTCTTTCACTGACTGTGAGGGGGCCAGACAATGTCAATGATAATGTTGCATCTTTGTCTGCCTTATGGCAGAGTAAAGGCAATATTGTGTAATATTACATTTCTCTCTTATTACATGATGATAAATAGAATCTGCTCTGAATTATATGATGCTTGATATAAGATAAGTTGTCATTTTTCTATGTCCATTATTTTAATGCCCAGTAAGCAGAAGTGCCAAAAAGAAATGAACACCTTGAAACCTTTGCAAACTTCCTCCAGTAGTATAGATAATATCAGGCTCAGCAAATCCTGAGCATTTCTAATGGTTTGGCAAGCCTGCATCCACACAGGTGTTGTTCATAATTCCACATATCAGCTGTCCTTCTACCCCCATCCCCAAGTGAGACAGTCTACTTTCTGCCATTCAAGAGTTAGTCTGGTTCTATAGGTCCATGCTGCCTGCTCCTACTGAGTTTATGTAAAATATCTTCAATCTGTGTGAGCTGGATATGAAACAAAATTTCAAAATTGATAACACATTTTGTTGTTCCATTATGTTTTTTTCTATTGAAGGCAAATGCTTGCAGTCGTTCAGAAGGTGATGAACTATTGTGATAATCAGGCTTTGTTTAAATGTCTATAAAGTTCTCATTTTAGTCAACCTTCCAAAAATGATTGTTCTTCTTAATCATCTGAAATGTTACATTTCCTTTGGATGTAGTTTTTTTTAAATTACACAGAGTAACAGTGGCAGTGGGCGTAATGAGGACAATATGTATGATGTTCACGTTAGATGTTGTAATGCAAAGGGAACCATTGTTCTCAAGACTGAATGCTGGTTATGGTAATCACCTAACAAGTCCAATTTTAAAATTGTGTTGGTTTTGAGACACGAGAGGGAAAAAAATGAATTGCTAATATTGTTGTAACCAAATAAACACAAAACCACGGTTCCTCAAGTTATGTTTTTTTCCCTTGGATCACAATTTCTGTACACTGCAGATAAAAATAGCTAATTTGCATGGTTTTTGTGAGCAACCCATTTAATCATTCACTCAGCAATTCAATCCAAGCACAACAACAAAAACCACTTAAGAAAAACATATATTTTACATAAGGTGATTAGATTATCAAACTACACTGCCCTCTCCAGTTGACATTTACCAATGGATAGACTACATATAATCTGCTGAGCATTTATAAACAGGAAACAAAGGAACATCTTATTCTTGATTGAATTTTTTTCTCAAATTGCCATACTTATGAAAAGAGAGTGAAAGTAATTTTTTTTTAAATGAACCTGAAACTATATATTGTAACATTGCAAATTAAAATGCTTATAATGGATCATTTAGATCTGTTGACTTCATGAAAAAAATGTTAGAATGGTATAAGATATCGCCACTCACTTGCAAGAGTTTAGGCACATGGTCAGAACTTGTTTGGCACTTCACAGGGAAACAACCAAAATATATTTTATTCAACTGTGGTGTGTAATATTTGGCAGAACAATTGAAGATTTTGCACATCTGCACCCTGGCTTGGTTCCTATGTTAATCTTCTTTGTCTGCCTATCATCAAAGTTTGTATATGCTTCTTCTCTTGTTTCTTTGGCTTGGCTTCGCGGATGAAGATTTATGGAGGGGTATGTCCACGTCTGCTCCAGGCTCGTTTATGACTGACAAGTCCGATGCGGGACAGGCAGGCACGGTTGCAGCAGTTGCAAGGGAAAATTGGTGGGTTGGGGTTGGGTGTTGGATTTTTCCTCCTTTGTCTTTTGTCAGTGAGGTGGGCTCTGCGGTCTTCTTCAAAGGCGGTTGCTGCCCGCCGAACTTGGAGGCGAGATCCATCCACTGGCGGTGGTCAATGTGGCAGGCACCAAGAGATTTCTTTAAGCAGTCCTTGTACCTCTTCTTTGGTGCACCTCTGTCTCAGTGGCCAGTGGAGAGCTCGCCATAGAACACGATCTTGGGAAGGCGATGGTCCTCCATTCCGGAGATGTGACCCACCCAGCGCAGTTGGGTCTTCAGCAGCATGGATTCGATGCTTGCGGACTCTGCCAGCTCGAGTATTTCGATGTTGGTGATTAAGTCATTCCAATGAATGTTTTGGATGGAGCGGAGACAGCGCTGATGGAAGCATTCTAGGAGCCGTAGGTGATGCCGGTAGAGGACCCATGATTCGGAGCCGAACAGGAGCGTGGGTATGACAACGGCTCTGTACACGCTGATCTTTGTGTGTTTCTTCAGGTAGTTGGTTTTCCAGACTCTTTTGTGTAGTCTTCCAAAGGCGCTATTTGCCTGATGAATCAATAAATGACAGACAAGTGTGCTGCAGAAGCATTAATTTCCAAGCTACCCAAAACAGGAGCTACAGCACAGATAAAAGCACTGTCGTCACATATGTAATTTCACCTCTTCTATCATAAGACCCTTTTATAAAGCAAAAAATCTGAACATAAAAGATGGACAATCTTCACCCTCACGTCAGAAAACTTACCTTCATAAATGGTTCATGAGCAGCTGCAAGGTAGTGCTAGGGCTGGAGCGGAGCATAAAGGCATATCCACTGCAAGCTGGGTAGGGGCTGGCTGATGACATCGTGATGATACCGTCAGGCCATGACCCATCTCATTTCTCTCTCTCCCACTCACCCACCCCTCTCCCTCCATGACCCACTCAGGGCAGTGACGGATGATCTGGTGGAGCGTCTGGGGGCAGATGGGACAGGCTGTGACAGCCCTTTCATCCTGCTCTGACACCTCACTGGGCCGCTTCAGTCTTCAGGGCCGCTCGTCGGCACCAGCAGATCGATACGCAGCAGAACAATGGTTGTCCATCCTACCCATGATCCCCCACCCAGGTGGAACTATTCCTGGAAATGCATCTTACTCACAAATGGAGAATGCAGGAGACTAAGCCCATCAACCACAGAAAGAAGTGAACCCATGAACTTTACAACCAACATAGACATTCAGCCCAACTGATCTATACTAGCATTTATGGTTCAAATAAGTCTTCTCCCTTTTCTATCTTATCCAACCTTTACCACATAATGTCCTATCCGTCCTTGCCCTTGAACTTAAATTCATCTAAGTAAGGGAAAGAAAAGGCATCCAAATCAAAATATTACAGTCCACACAATTTAGAATTCTCTATAATATATTCTCCAATCTCATTCTCTTTGTAAGGATGGAGACAGCACCTTCAGGCAACTAAAATTAGTTGTTTTGGCATAAATAAAATAAAATTATTATATTAAATTGGAAAATTTGTGGTTAACTAGTTTGTTGCAAATGCACTTTCATGGATATGGAGAATTTCATTTATCTAAGGGAATGTTGAAATGCATAGTGTTCATTCTGTTTAAATGTCTTTTCGAATTAATAAGGGCAGCAGTAATCTTGTTGAATTGTCTACATAAACTGGTATTATGGCTAGAGGTGAATTGGATGACAGCTGTATATTCTTTCAAAACCAAACCATTCAATTCCACAATTGCAAAACAAAATGGAATGAAAAGATCCTTCTGCAGAACTCAGAAGGTAAAAAATAGGACACTATCATTTCCTTCTTATAGATCCACTGTGTCTGTAAACAATTCGCAAAGTACTTGCTCCACCACATCGAACTACTCTGATCAAAATAATCACTTTATTAATACTAAGGGAATCAAGAAATCTCAGGATAGTAATAGATAAACTCAAGCAGTGATATTAAATTCCATAATCCTGCTCCTATTTCTCAAAGTTCAGATTTATTGTCAGAACACATCACATAAAGCCCTCAGATTTTATTTTCCCTGCAGGCCAGGCAGAATTCCTATTTATTGGTAGTAAAAATAAAGTGTAGTCAAGAGATGATACATAGACAACAGAGAGAGAAATGTAAACAAATAAAGAAATGTAAACAAATTGTGAAATGCTGAAAATAAATATTGAATAATAAATAATAAATAATGTGCAAAGTAACAGTTGAGTTTGTTGCTTAAGAGTCTGATGATGGAGGGGGTAACAATTGTTCCTGAATCTGGTAGTACATGTCTTCTGGCATCTATACCCATTTCCTAATGGCAGCAGTGAGAACCGAGCATGTCCTGGGTTCTGTGGATCCTTGATAATTGCTGCTGCTCTCTGACAGTTGCATCCCTTGTAGATTTTCGTGATGGTGGGGAGAGTTTTTCCTGTGGTGTACTGGGCTCTGAACCCTACATTTTGCAGGGCTTTCCACTCAGAGGTATTAGTACCTCCTTACCATGCCATGATACAGCAGGTCAGTGCACTTTTCTCCACACATCTGCAGAGGTTTGCCAAGGTTTGTGATGTCATACCAAATCTCCACAAATTCTGGAGGAAGAAGAGGTGCTGATATGCTTTCTTCTCAATGATATTCATGTATTGGATCATGTGAAAGGTCCTCCAAGATAGTGACAAGCAACAATTTAAATTTGCTCATCCTCTCCACCTCTGATCCCCCCAGTGATCACTGGATTGTACACTTCTGGTGTTCCCTTCCTAAAGTCCATAATAATCTCCTTGGTTTTGGTGACATTGAGTCTGAGGTTGTTGTTAGTATACCATTCAGCTATGTTTTCAATCTCCCCCCTGCATCCTGACTCAGTGGTCTTTTTTTTCTGACCCACTGCCATGGTTGTGATAGTTTGGGATCCTATCACAACTGTATATATTTATGTACTGACAATAACCACACCAGCAGTGCGAGTATAAGACAGCTTTAATAAACTAATATGTACACTAAGAGGTCTTGTCTCTCTGCAAGACGAACCTGAAAGGCTAGACTGTAGCTCTGGACTGCTTTATATTCAAGGTCACCGGGATGACCCTTGGTGATCTAGTGGTGTAATTACATATCACCACAATTTGTATATATTTTCATATAGTGCTAATGACTGGCTGAGAGCCGTAGCCACTCCTACTGGCCAGGTCATAAAGGGCTGCACCTAACCAGATCCAGGTCAGTCTGGACTGGTCGACCTCGATGTACTACGCTCCAGTCTTTTGTTAATAAAAGCCTTGGTTTGAGTCATCAAGTCTTTAAGTCATTCAACGCGCTACAGTGGTATTGTTAGCAAATTGGTAGATGGTGCTATTATCATACAAGTTACACAGTCAAAGGTGTAAAGCGAGTACAGCAGAGGGCTAAGACTGCAGTCCTGCGGTGCTCCAGTACTGATAGAGATTGTGGAGGAGATGTTCTTACCAATGCTCACTGATTGTGGTTTGGAGGTGAGGAAATCTATGATCCAGTTACACAGTGGGGTGTTCATGCTCAGGTTCTGGAGTTTGCTGATCAGTTTTGATGGGTTTCAGGTGCTGATGTATGCATCCTTACTATTCAGGGCTTTGTGTAGAGCCAGTGAAAAGGCATCTGACATAAGATGTGTTGCTTCAACAAGCAAATTGGAATGGATCCATGTCACTGCTCCGACAGTGCTTCAATTCCAGCCTCTCAAAACACTTAATCACTGTGAATGCGAGTGCCACTGGTTGGTAGTCATTTAGGCAGGTTAGCACACTCTTTTTGGGCACAGATACAATTGAGGCCTTCTTGAAACAGATGGGTGTCGTGCCTTGTTGGAGTGAGATGTTGGAGATATCCGTGATTACATTGGCAAGCACAGGTTTTCAATACTCGGCTGGTTATTCTGTTTGGACCAGATGCTTTTCTTGGATTCGTTCTCCTGAAGGGAACCTACACGTCATCCTTGAATACTGACGGTAGAGACTCATCAGGGGACTTGGCTTGCGTATGGTTCTTCATTGTTCTGGTGGTCAAATCAGGTGCAGAAGGCATTGAGTTTTTCTGGAAGTGAACCTTTGTGTATCGTACTGCACCGGATTTGGTTTTGTAGCAGGCTATGTCAATTAGGCACTGGCATAGCTGTTGGGCATCCTTCAATTTTTCCATTCTTGTCTGGAAATCCACCTCACCCATAATTTGGCATTTCATAGGTTGTACATGCTCCTTGTGTAGTGTTCTGGATCTCTGGCCTCATCTCGGATGGGTATATAAAGGAATTGAAGAAGTCTGCCAAGTTTACCTGTACCCTGACTAATTTAGCATCACAAATAAAGCTGGATGATTGGTTGTCAACAGGCAAAAATTAAAACCAGAATCACATTGATGAATTTAAGTCAGCAAAACACTGAGTTGATTGCGTTCTCAATACTGCAGGAAGCATTAAAGTTTTCTGAGTGAGACTTGGTGAGTTTTTAAATGCTTAGGATTTTAAACATCAAAGGATGGATCAGCTGAAGATAGAAGCGACAAAGAGATGACAGCATTGTTTTTTTTAAAGTAGAGGTATCTGTGCAAATGGTTAAATGGCTTCTTTCAGTCAAGTCTAAAAAGGCCTTGTGTCACCACTGAAACTGTTGATACTGGTGGTCTCTGCTGATCATAGATTTTTTAAAAAATCACTGAGCAGTGATACATGATATAGCCACATCTAATTCAATCTTGTCCACCGAAGCAGTGAGAGAGGGCGTGGGGAGAGAAATTAGCAAGAGTGTCTGTGTTATGCTTGTAAACATATCTTTGTATTAAATAGGAGTTTAAAATAGAGAGGAGATTCACCTTTCTTGACCAAGAGCTGCTGACGTAGCTTGACTGTGACAAAACATTCAGTGTTTTGTATACATGGGCAAAGATTTGGAATAGTTGCAAAGCAGCAGGAAAGCATAAGAATCAGCCCGATGAGTAAATGAATGGACAGTGATCAGTCCTCAGCCCAAAACTGAGTTAATCACCCAATGTTGATATGGGTTGTAAAATCACACTTGAACCCCCACCCCCCCACCCCACCCCACTACTTGTTTTCAGTGATGTGGACTCAGTGTACTTTGGAATATCAAACTCAGCTGGTTTTAGAGCAAGTTATGAATAAAATATACATCGGGAAAAAAATATTTTAATCAATTAGCTAGTTATGCAGAAAGCAATTCTATTTAATTTTACAATGCTCAAGGTTGTTGATCTGAAAAAGTAATACAACACAAAATATTGAGTTCACTATGAAGAGCAAACATGCCCTGCCAGACTGCCAAATGAATAGAAGGATCAGTATGAATTATTAGAAAAAGAGGCAGCAATTACTTTGTAATTTGTGAATCATTTATACATATATATATATATATATATATATATGTAAAGCACAAGGTCTGGGTGGAATCTCAGAATACTTCAAGAAACCAGGGCAAAATTTTTAGCTGCTTAATTGAGACATTTTAGCTGCTCATTGAATTGGGAGGTTCCAGAAAATAAGTAATGTAATTGCATCCTTATGAAAGGTCAGAAGTAAGAGCCTGTCTTATTAGCTTGACACTTATAATGGGAAGAAAATATTATGTTTTATTACTGATATAATTCAAGGGCATCTAGCAAGAGCATAATCAAACTGGACCTCAATGAGAATTATTCTTGCCTGAAAAGTTCCCCTGTTAATGCAAATATATAATACTGTTTATCTTTATATCCTGATTTACTGAAACAGTTGGATCAATTCTGGGTTTATGGAATACTTAGGAGTTTAAGAATTAAGTTAAAATTGAATATTGAAATTGGAATATTTTATAAATGCTAATATTTATGGAATACATATGGCTTGAGGAGTGGAAAGGGTCCCATTAAAAAAAATGAGCAGATGAGGTAAAAGTCGGCCAAGAAGCCCAATATTTAACTGGATGCCATACCCAACAGAGAAATAATGACTAACACCTGGACTTCTGTTACTATGTATCTGCATGCATAACCTGGCACTGAAAGGAATCCAGAAAAGACAAACCAATTTGATACCCATTGTCAAGGAAACTTGAGTGGAACTGGCAGGAAAAACTGGCAGATATGAAAATCTGACAGAGCAAAGAATCTATCTAGTAGACTCAACAGCAATTCAGGAGAGAGAATGGGAAAAGAGAGGGAGAGAAAAGTAGGAGAGGAGAGTGGGAGAAGGGGAGGGGAAAGGAAGAGAGATTGAGATATAGAGTGGGAGAGGTGTATGTATGAATGACAGAGATGGGGAGAGAGAGATGGAGAAAAATGTGTGTATATGTATTTATCATTTTATATATATATATAAATATATATATATAAATAAAATATATATATAAATAATATATATATATATATATATATATAGGTGTATATAAATATAGTATAGATAGTTTTTTTCAGATTTATTGTCAGAGTACGTGTCATCACATACACCCTATGGGTGAGGCAGAATTACTACTTATTGGTATTGGAAAAAACTGTACTCAACAAACATATGTAAACAATTAAGGAAATGTAAACAAATTAATTGTGCAATACAGAGGGGGAAAAAAATCAATAAAATAAAAAAGTAAAGAGTCCTCAAATGAGTTCCTGATTGAGTTTATTGTTGAGAAGGAGTAGCAGCTGTTCCTGAACCTGGTGGTGCGAATCATGTGGCACCTAGACCTCTTTCCTGATGGTAGCACTGAGAATAGAGAGTGTGCTGGGTAGTGTGGATTGCTGTTGCTCTCTAACGGCAACATTCCATGTAGATGTTCTTGATGGCGAGGAGGAATTTGCCTGTGATCTCCTGGGCTGGGTCCTCAACCTTTTGCAGGGCTTTACACTCAGGGGTATTGGTGTCCCCATACCAGACCATAATGCAGCTGGTCAACACACTTTCCACCACACATCTGTGGAAATTTGCCTAGGCTTCAGATATCATATCAAACCTCCACAAACTGTTGATAAAGCAGAATCTCTGATGTGCTTTATTCATGATGCCATTAGTGTGTTGGGTCCAGGAAAGATCCTCTGGGATAGTGCCTTCCAATAACTTATTTTTGCTCACTCTGATCCCCCAGTAATCACTGGATCATGCACCTGTGGGTTTTCCCTTCCTGAAGTCAGCAACTTAGTTTTGGTGGCAATGAGTGTGAGGTTGTTGTTGGTGCATCATCCAGGCAAGTTTTCAATCTCCATTCTGTATACTGACTCATTGCCCCTTTTTCTTCAACCCACTACCATGGTATCACCAACAAATATGTATTATTAGGTTGGTGCAACACTGTTGGTTAAAAGGCCTGCACTGTGCTGTAGATTTCTATGTTCTGTACCCTTAAGTATTCTCCTTCTTTAAAAAAAAACCTTGGAATCACAGATGATTTGCCTCTGCTTGGGTTTTGTGGAATCACAGATGATTTGCCTCTGCTTGGGTTTTGTGAGTTCTTTGGTGTTAATTGAAGCTAATCTAGGATCCACAAACTCTTCCACAGGTGGGAAGAAAGCTGTCTAATGATAGGGTGGGCATTTATTTGTTAGTTGGTGCTCTACTTCCACCATTTCTGTGGGGTCTCTTTGTGCTTCAGAGTATGGACCAAGATTTCCAATACTATCCAAAAAGTGCCTTGTGCAATCTGGATGCTCAAAGGTCAGATATTCCTGTTATAAGTGGAGGTGTTGCATTCCTTCAAAAATTTGACCATATCCTTAAATCTTTTCATCTGTCTGGTAAATACATCACATGACTGAGATTGTGAATAATGGTAATGCTTTAATCACTGAATTCCTTTCTCCTTATACACAAATACTAACCACAATTAGAACCTACACTAACCACCACTCACATGCCCTGATTGGAATAAAGATGGATCCAAGGACTGAAATTGGATTAATGAACCATGAATGTTGTGAGTCACCTCCAATCAATATCGTTCAGTCACCATTGATCAAAAACTCAATTGGACCATTTGAATAAATATTATTTATATGTTCTATGTGAAGCAAGGAATAAACTAGCTTAGCTACAGGTTATTTTAATGTGAATGTGTACCTCAGTCTATTTTCCTCCATTCCAGTTTTAATCTGGTCAAGCGGATTTCTCCATGCCTCAGGAAACACAACAAACCAAGGCAGGCAAATTCTCCCTCAGAATACAAGTAGAGGATCTATTACACTTCACGTGGCTGACAAAACTAATGTTAATTTCCCAATGATTCCTGTGCATAAACCCCCATCCCACTCCCTCGCCTTCCCAATTGTTCCTAAAAGCCAATGAGCTCTTCCAACCGTTCCTGTGTTCCCACATTAGTCTCTATGATCTGCTTCACTAATTTTTTTATATATTTTATTTATAGAATTTACGTCAAATAAGTCATATAAATCAAAATATACATTTAACAACAATCCTTCTCGTTGACTATAATTGTAAAAAAAACCTCTCCATCCCTTGGAAAAAGAGGGAGAAAAAAGAAAGAATAGGTTTAAGAGTAGAATAGAAAAAGAACAGAAATAGAAGAAGAGAAAGATCTGCCAGGCACCTTCACCAATCTCTTAGGCCCAAAGATTATTTGACTTTTCTGGATCAGTAGGGCAGGGCAAGGGGAAAAACAGTTAAAGAATAATCCCTACCTGTTGTAGATATGGCTGCCAAAGAGCCATAAATATGTTATACTTATTCCAAAGATTATAAGTGATTTTCTTCAGTTTTGCATTTCCACATTCCAACGTGCCAGTCTTAAATGTGAATCAGACCTCAAGGTAACTGCTATACATTTCCTGGTCACTGCCAATACGATCTTAACATATTGTAATTGACATTTTGACAGCTTCATTGTAAGTTTTATGTCTTTAACATTTCCTAATAAGAATAATTTTGGGATATGTGGATTTTTTTTTTCTAGATGATCTTCCAGATCAACCCAGAAAGTTCTAACTTTGGGACATGACCTGAATGAATGTAGAAAGGTTTTTCTAGAGGATCTTCCAGATCTACCCAGAAAGTTCTCACTTTGGGACATGACCAGGATGAATGTAGAAAGGTTCCTGCACTCCCTTTCCCAATTGTTCCTAAAAGCCAATGAGCTCTTCCAACTATTCCTGTGTTCCCACAATAACTCTGTGATCTGCTTCACTTCATTAATCTCTCCAGCCACTCCCCAAGTAAGAGTTAATCTTCAATATGTCAGATGCCTGTCTTGTTCTCTCTCTCCAATTTTTCACCTGATGCATGACATCTTGTTCCATGGGTTTCCTCCTGATGTCTACCCAACCCGCAGCCAGGAAATTGATTTTGAAAGTGCTTATCATAAGAAAATAGGAACAGGAGTAGGCCATCTGGCCCATCAAACCTGCTCCGCCTTTCAATGATTAGCTGACCTAATGATAGGCTCATCTCCACCTAGCTGCCTTTTCCCCATATCCCTTAATTACCTTACTATGTAAAAATCTATCCAACCTTGTCTTAAATATATTTACTGAAGTAGCCTCCACCGCTTCAACGGGCAACAAATTCCATAGATTCACCACCCTCTAGGAAAAGCAGTTTCTCCTCATCTCCATCCTAAATCTACTACCCTGAACCTTGAGGCTATGCCCCCAAGTTCTAGTCTCCCCCACCAATGGAAACAATTTACCTACCTTCATCTTGTCTACATCTTTCACAATTTTATATGTTTCTTAAAGATCTCTCATTCTTCTAAATTCCAGTGAGTACTGTCCCAGATGAATTAATCTCTCCTCATAGGCTTAACCCTTCATCACTGGAATCAAGCTGGTGAACCTTCTCTGCACCGCCTCCAAAGTCAATGTATCTTTCCTCAAGTAAGGAGACCACAATGTATGGAATACTCCAGATGCATTCTTACCAGTACTTGTACAGTTGCAGCATATCCTCCTGTCTTCTAAATTCAATCCTTCTGGCAATGAAGGCAAACATGGGGGCGACACAGTTGGTGTAGTTGTTAGAGCAATGCCTTTACAGCACCAGTGATTGGGACTTGAATTCTAATCCCAAGCTATGTTTAAGGAGTTTGTATGTTCTCCGCGTGTCTGCATAGGTTTTCCTCGAGGGCTCTGGTTTCCTCCGTTCAAGACATACCGGGGGATGTAGGTTAATTGGGTGTAAGTTGGGCAGCAAAGACTCTTGGGCCGAAATGGCCTGTTACTGTGCCGTATGTTTAAATAAAAATAAACTAAATACCATTTGCCTTCTTGTTAGCCTGTTGCACGAGCAAGCCAACCTTTTGCAATTTATTCACAAGCACTCCCTAGTCATTCTGTTTGGGAGCTTGCTACAATCACTGTCCATGTAAATAATAATCTGATCTTCTATTTGTCTTTCCAAAGTGGATAACCTCATATTTACCAACATTGTACTCCATCGGCCAGACCCTTGCCCACTCACTTACCCTATCTATATCTCTCTGCAAACTCTCCATATCCTTTGCAACATTTGCTTTTCCACTAGTTTAGTGTCATCAGCAAACAGAAACATTACACTCCATCCCCTCTTGCAGATCATTGTGAACAATTGCGGGCCCAGCACCAACCCCTGCAGCACCCCGCTCACCTATGATTGGCAACCAGAAAAACACCCCTGTATCCCAACTGTCTGCTTTCTATTGGCTAACCAATCGTCTACTCATGCTAATACATCACTCCCAGCACCATGTATCCTTATCTTCTGTATGTCTTTTATGCGGAATCTTATCGAACACCTTTCGAAAACCCAGTTAAACAACATCCATCTGCTCCCTTCTATCTACTGTGCACTTTATATCCTGAAAGAACTCCAGTGTTTGTTAAACAGGACCAGCCTTTGGTGAATCCATGCTGTGTCAACCTGATAGATCCATTTCACTCCAGATGTCTCATTATTTCTTATTTTATTTCTTTATGTTAAAGATCCCCATGATAACTACTGTTCCATCCTTACATGCCTCCGATACTGCTTGGTTAATTGCTTGTGCCATTGTAATGTTATTTTGGGTGGCATATAGACAGCTCCCCCTTGCTTTTCCTCATCTCTACCCAGATAAATTCAACATTTTGCTCTTTTGATCTTACTTCTCCATCTCACTATTTCCCCAATCTCATCCTTAACTAAGAGCACTACCCCACTGTGATAGTACAAATCTATCACCAATGTACATAGTGTATATAGTTACTGTATCTAGACTGTGCTTACAGCGATTGGCTGAGAGCTAAGCCACGCCTATTGTCTGGGCCTTAAAGGGTTGTGTCCCTAGCCAGGTCGGATCATTCCGGACTGGTCGGCCATCTGTGAAGAGCTCCTGTCTTTTGCTAATAAAAGCCTTGGTTTGGATCAACAAGTCTTTGATACTTTCAACGAGCTCTACACCCACCTACATTATCTTCCTGCTTACCATTCAATTCAACAGGACCCATCACCAAAGTGAACCTCAGTCAATCTAAAATATCAAGGCCATTGCTGTTCTGTATTAATTTCAAAGTGGCTAAAAATTATTAGCACAAGTAAGAGGAAAAAGGGACAGAAAAATGTGCCTTCATCATTTACGTGCTTATTATTCAAATTTTTACAAATACTCGTTCAGTGATGGAAAAAGGAAAACATCAACATAGCATTCATTTTGTATGGATACATCCATTTGTTTCTATCCTCTGTTGAAACTTACAAGTTTGTGACAAAGAATTTGATACATCTGACACAGGTCTCAGACCTGATAAAATAAATCTACTTGCCTTTCCATAGAGGCAGCCTGACCTGCTAAGTGCTTCTCACATTATTATTATTATTGTTCATCTTTGGAAACTTGAAGATCAAAGATAATTCCCCTGAACTTACTTCAGAAATGCCTCCCTCCTTAGTCCCACAATCTACATCAAAATAATTCCCAACTCAAAGTTCAACCTGATAACTAATCTAAAAGGAACTCAATTGCAGAGCTTTGGGAAGAGAGCTGAGAAGTTCAACTGGCTGAATACTCTCACATAACTTGTTCAGACTTGGCAGGTCATGTTGCCTTTGTTCTTGCTGTAACCCTTCTATGATTCAATGCCAAAGGAAGCAAGGAGTCCATAGTGAGAAGCAAAAGGAGGATACAAACTAGTTAAGACAGTATCCTGCAAACTACTGTTTCTATGCCATACAGATATTCCTTTTACTGACAGACACAATGTGGTAAATCTACCGTTTGTAATCCCAATCAACTTCCCAAGGCCCTGTGCAAAAGAGGTAAAAATCAAGCTTTCACTTAAAGGTATGTCCTTGAGCACATATTCAACCCATTGAAGATCATATTTTGCTCACAAGTAGATCACAATAGTAGCCTTAAGAAATAATGTAGTGTTTTATTTTTGTTGCATTCCCCCTACCCACCCCCACTATAATTTTACAACATATCTGAAGTTTGTTGAAGGCCATCAGTGACAAATGAAGGGAAACAACCGACAATCGAGAAGATATGTAAGAAAAAGATCACACAGCTAGGAGAGATATATGAAATATCATTAGTGATAATTACTTTTGACACAATTCAATCAACGATGCAATGAGTCATCTGTTAAAAGATGGGCAATAGGAACAGTTCATTTTGTTAAATTATTGAGTGATATAAAATACTAAGGTAGATCAATTTGAAATTGCTGATGGTAAAAGGCAGCAGGGAAGTAAATATGAAGGTTTCCAAAATAATAATGCAAATGGCTGAAAAGGAACATTCAGAAAAATGAGACCATGTAAAAAAAACCAGAAAAGCAAGGCTCATTCATGGAAGCTTATGATCAACTTTCTTTAGTCATGTTAAGTTACTGACAGATGCATAACAAAAATATTAAATTTACAAATATTTTAATCTAAGTATTAGCAATTCTTGTTGTGGTTACAGACCATGCTGGAAGTTGAACCTCCTATTTAACTGCTCCATGTTTAAATGTATTGAATTCTTGTTATTTCTTCTGGTGCAATTTGAACTCAATATAACTTCAAAATGCTGCTGCTTCATTTAAAGCTTGCATGTGCTTGCAATTATGTATCTTACTAGGTGTCCCATGTTTCTTCCATTTGATCATGTAATGTCATTCTTCCTTCTGTGAGCAGCTTCTCACATTCAAACACCGACTGAGTTCAGACACATTCACCTCTGTGAAAAGGATTTGGACACCATGCCAAAGACAGATGTTTATGGATGTGATGGGAGGGGAGGATCTGGATGTAAGAGTTATCACTAAAGAGGTAGTACTGAGAAAACATGAGGGTTTAAAGACCGATAAGTCCCTTGGCCTGAAGGAATGTATACCAGGTGTTACCTTGGCAAGGTAACCATACCTCTGATATCGGAAGCCACACAGAACTGTCCATTGTCCCTTAGGCCTGCCAATCATGTGTGTCCCTGCCCACCAGTCAGAGCACACACTGTCATTGGCTGGCGCCATACATCACAGCCCCTGCTCAGCAGAGCAGGATATTTAAACCTGAGTACACCATTGTTCATTCTCTTTGCCATGTGGTCAGATCCTGCCCTCATTCTGGGTTGCTGTTGGCACTGTGAATGCCATTCGGAGGAAAACATAGGTAAGGGGCTAGCAACCCTTAGGCCGTCCAGGGTAACATTGGAAACCTAATAGATACTGACATTGTAGCCACAGTCCTCCATTTACTTGGGGTTAGAGACGGTGTTTCTTCCCCGTTAATAGCTGGTACGGGCATCTCGTCAGGAGTCAGAACCCCCCAGACCATGGGTCGTTACTCCCGAGCTAGGTGAGGGTTCATGCACTTTGTCACTTAGCATCTTCCTTCAGTCGGGATTCCAAGGTTGGCTGCAAGCCAGTAGTGAGTGTGTGTGTGTGTGTGTGTGTGTGTGTGTGTGTGTGTGTGTGTGTGTGTGTGTGTGTGTGTGTGTGTGTGTGTGTGTGTGTGTGTGTGTGTGTGCGTGCTTGTTTTGAACTTGTGTGTAGGTTTTTGTAATGGTATGGATTACATATGCTAATTGGCTCAGGTTGGCCTGCCCCCTGACGATACTCTTGCCTGGACTCCTCCCCTGGGACCCAGGCCATAAAGATCGGGCTACCTTTCCCTTCCCTGCACTTCCCTAGTTTGGATCTGGGCCAGCTCAAGTCTTCTGTGCAATAAAGCCTATCGTTCCCCTCAAGTCTATGTCCTTGTGATTATTGGGGCAACTGATAGTGCCCAACAGTGTTGTAGTAGATTAACTGTGTTTGCTCTGGGACTGCCCCAGGGACCTTTTCTCTGTGTACTGTTCTAATAAAGCACATATATTGTTGCCCCGCACTGTGTCCAGACTCTTTGCCTGCTGCACCTAAAAATGAACCCTTTCCCACGATACACCAGGATACTGAAAGAAATGGCAGAAATTATAGTAGAGGGTTTGCTGATAATTTACCAAAATTCTCAGGACAGGTTGCAGCAGAATGGAAGACAGCGATAGCCACTCCACTATTCAAAAAAGGATGTG
The DNA here is from genome assembly GCF_036971445.1 of Narcine bancroftii. Classification (NCBI taxonomy): domain Eukaryota; kingdom Metazoa; phylum Chordata; class Chondrichthyes; order Torpediniformes; family Narcinidae; genus Narcine; species Narcine bancroftii. The sequence goes on from NC_091471.1 coordinate 152,512,740, forward strand.
GGGAAAAGACAGGGAACTATAGGCTAGTTAGTTAAAAAATTGTAGTTGGGAAAATGCTTGAAGCTATCATTAAAGAAGAAATAGTGAGGCATCTGGAGTGAAATGGATCCATTGGGCAGATGCAGCATGGATTCACCAAAGGCAGGTCCTGTTTGACAAACGCTGGAGTTCTTTCAGGATATAAAGAGCACGGTAGGTAGAAGGGAGCAAATGGATGTTATTTACCTGGGTTTTCAAAAGGTGTTCAATAAGATTCCATATAAAAGAAGATACAGAAGATAAGGATGCATAGTCCTGCAAGTGATGCATTAGCATGAGTAGACAATTGGTTAGCCAATAGAAAGCAGACATTGAGGATACAGGGGTGTTTTTCTGTTTGGCAACTATAAGTGAGCAGGGTGCCGCAGGGCCTTCAACTGTTCACAATCTGTAAGGGGGGGACGGATGACGGACAGAGTGTAGTGTATCTGTTTGTTGATGATACTAAACTGAGTGGAAAAGCAAATTGTGCATAGGATATGGAGAGTTTGCAGAGAGATATAGATAGGGTAAGTGAATGGGCAAGGGTCCAGCAGATGGAGTACAGTGTTGGTAAATGTAAGGTTAGAAGATTAGATTATTATTCAAGCAGCCAAACAGAATGACTAGGGAGTGTTTGTGAATAAATCACAAAAGGTTGGTTTGCTGGTACAGCAGGCTATCAAGAAGGCAATTGGAATGATGGTCTTCATTGCTAGAGCGATTGAATTTAGCAGCAGGGAGGTTATGCCATAACTGTACAAGGTACCGGTGAGGCTGCATCTGGAATATTCCATGCAGTTCTGGACTCCTTATATGAGGAAGAATGTACTGACTTTGGAGGTGATGCAGAGGAAGTTCACCAGTTTGATTCCAGAGATGAAGGGGTAAGCCTACAAGGAGAGATTGAGTGGTCTGGGACAACACTCACTGAAATTTATAAGAATGAGAGGGGATTTTATAGAAACATAAAATTATGAAAAGCATAGATAAGATAGAAATAGGTAAGACTAAAACTTGGGGTCATAACCTAAGATTCAGGGTAGTAGATTTAGGACAGAGGTGAGGAGGAACTGCTTTTCCTAGAAGGTGGTAAATCTGTGGGATTTGCTATCCCTTGAAGCAGTGGTGGCTACATCAGTAAATATATTTAAGATATTGTTGGATTTTTACATGGTAAAGTTACTAAAGGATATGGGGAAAGCACAGTTAGGTGGAAGTGAGCCTATCATCAGATCAACCATGATCTAATTGAATGGTGGAGCAGGCTGGATGGCCTATTTCTGATCCTATTTCTTATGTTCTTATGACAGATGGTATTTTCCGGGTGGGCTCTGAATTCCTCTTGCCTCTGAGAGTAACCAGACATGGTTGGATAGGAGGAGAGGAAATGGAGGGAGGGCATTCCCTCTAACCCTACTGTCATTCTGATGGGCCCAAATATTAACCTTCACCTGAGTGAGGTGAACACTCATTTTAATTTGAACAGCCTTTGCTGGTAAAGGGAAGAATTTTGAGTATGATGCTGGTGTTTTCAATCAAGGCCTGAGCTAGGCAGCAGTGAAGGCTTCCTTATTTGGAAAAAGGGGCGCGCGACCCAGGGAGTCATGTGTATCTTTGCGAGCCATTCTCCATTTATTTAAATCGCAATGACAAATTCCATGAGCCATTGTCACTATAAAGCCAGGTGGTGCATCTGGCAGGGCTTGGGAGCATTGTACAGGATAGTGTAATGATGAGATCAACCTGCTTCAATAGGCTAGATCTCCCCATCTCTCGATGTGCTCTCACACTTCATCCTTTAAAATGCTGAAAGAAATGAGATGACGTGATAAGTGAGCACAGAAATGGATTTGCAATCTGCAATCTGACCTCCTCTAACTCTATCTTTATTTGCCCTGGGCTTCCATTAACTTTTGGGTTTTTACTTATTTCACTTGATTTATCCATTACTTTAATAACTTCTTAAGAAAGAATGAGGTAACAAAATCGCAAGATTATTTATCTCAGGACTTCAGTGGTTTTATATAGACTGAGGAAAGGAAAGGAACGCCAAGAGGCAAAACAAATATTTGCCTCGCATCCTTCTTATCTGCAAGAGCCAAGACCGCCTCATTTTGGCCAAGTTCCACACAGCCACTAAAAGAAATTCAGTTCTACGAGTTCTTATCTGACATCTTCAAAGCTCAACTGATAAAATTTGAAGGATTTCATGAGTTGCTGAAATTAAGAAAACAGATGAAATAATCCATCTTTAATTAAATTGGTTTGAGCAATTTAAAATTGTGAATATCATGCCACACTTTAGGAATAAAGCATTTCACGGGATTTGGTAGTTAGGTCGGGATTGCTACCAACACATTGCAACTATCTGTGTGATTTAAATAAAACAAAGAATGGTGCAGCACAGGAACAGGCCCTCAAGCCCACCACGTCCAAGTTAAATGAATTCCATCTGCCTGCATGTCTTCTATATCATTCCATTTCCTGCAAGGTGATGTTCCTACATAAATGTCTTTTAAATGCATCCCAGGCACCGACCATCCTCTATGTAAAGAACTTAAATATCTCCATTAAACTTTTCCGTTTTCACCTTCTGGTATTTGATATTTTTGTTCCGGGGAAAAGAACTCTCACTACCTACCCTATCATGCCTCGTAATTTTATAACTATTATCAGCCTCTGAGACTCCAGAGAAAACAATCCAGATTTGTCCAGCCTCTCCATTTAGCCAATACTCTGCAATCCAGGCAACATCCTGGTGAAACACAAAAGCTACTGATGCTAGAACCTTGAGTAAACAATGGGAAGCTCGAGGGACTCAATGGGCCAGGCACCATCCATCCTGGTGAATCACTTCTGCTCAAGTTCCGAAGCCTTCACATTCTTCCTTTACCATGGCAACCAGAACTGCACATTATGCAGTATTCTAAATGTGGCCCAACTAAAATTTTATGCAGCTCCAACATAAATTCCCAATACTTACACTCAATGAAGTACACAAAACTGCTGGAGAAACACCAGGTCATGAAGCATCCATCGGAAGTAAAAGGTAGTCAAGGTTTTGGGCCCTAGCCCTTTGATTAGAATCTGGAAAACCAGGTAGATGCCTGAATAATAAGGTAGGGGAGGGGGAGAGGAGAGGAGGGAGGAAGGGGAGGAGCACAGGAAATAGTTAATAGGTGATACAGGTGGTAGACTAGAAGAGATGGAAGCTGAGAAGTGATGAAGTAGAGGGCTAAGAAGGGTAGCTCTCTGATGAAGGCAAGCATGCTATAGGCCTTTTTACTACCTCATCTACTTGTGTTGCCACTTTTGGGAAGCTATGGAAGCATCCCAAGATCCTGCTGTGCATTAATTCTCCTAAAATTCCTGTTATTTACTCTCCCCTTTCATTGACCTTATATTTGATAGACAAATAATGGTATGAAATTAACATGGAATTATGCACCATCAAACCTGCCCCTCTAAACAAATCACTACAATTCACATGCACACACACATGCAAACATACAATTCAACACCTATTATCCAAAATCGGATTCTCCGAAAGCCTCTTTTATCCAAAAAATTTAAATTTTCAGTGCAGACTAGAAGGGCCAAATTGGCCTTTTTCCGTGCTGTAATATGTTATATTTCTTCTTCTTTGGCTTGGCTTCGCGGATGAAGATTTATGGAGGGGTAATGTCCACGTCATGGTTTACGGAGCGGAAACAGGCCATGTTGGCCTTTCGAGTCCGCACCTGTTCACTAGAATGACTCCTCAAGCTCAAACCTCCCGCTCTCCGCCAATAACCTTCCAACCCCCTCACCTCCATGTACACATACAACCTTCTCTTAAATGACAGAAGGGAACCTGCCGCAACTATCTCATTCGGAAGATCATTCCATTCTGCCACCACTTGCTGAGTGAAAAAGCCACTTCTAATATTTCTCCTAAAGTGTTGCCCCCTTTACCCTTAACTCATGGCCTCTTGTTCCAACCTCCCCTGCCCTCAGGGGAAAGAGTCTGTTTGTCAAGTCTATCTATTCCTTTCATAATTTTTATATCGGAAACAAATCAGAAATCCTCATTTACCAAATTTTTTTTCAGAGCCGAACTGACTGGAGGTGTCGGGCTGCCAGCGGCAGTGCAGACCTTGGGCTCTTAGGACAAATAAGGCCTCAGTGGGGAGGTGTCAGTGATCGGCAGCATCCAGCATTTTTTTTGGTGAGAATTAAACATTATTTTAATGCTTAAAAAGCCTTCTCTTATTGTTCGTTGTTGTTTAAACATTGATAGAAGTGATTTGCTGTTGCTGCTGGGCTGTTTTTAAAAAAAATGACAAGTTAACCAAAAAAATTGTTTATCCTGACCATTTCGGATAATCGGAGTCCATTTCCAAAAACTCCCTCCAATCAATGAAATGTTTTACAATGTCTCTATTGTGACGTAAAAGACTATTCAACCAGTGTGAGTCAAACAAATACCCATAAGCAGTAATGTCCAAAATAATAGATAACCTTTCCTTTTCATTGTTAATTGAATAAATATAATCAAGCTCAATATTAACAGTCTTGTATTTGAAACCAAATAATTCCACTTGCAGAGAAACTGATTGGATGCTCTATCTTCATGACATTACCCTCATCCAACTCCTTAAAGATGATGTTAAGCTCCACATTGATCTGCAGCAGTGGGATTCCTTATGGATTCAGGTGCACTCTCTGGTAATTTTTGGAGGCTTCATTTAATCCCAAATACTAGTTACATCTTGCAAGTACCTCTCAAAGACAAACCCATTGAGGTATAAAAAGTCTACAGTTTGTACTCTACCTTGCTCCCATAAAATATTAAACAGAATGCATCACACCTTGACAATTTCAGATATCCAACTGATCTGTACTGAAGAGTACTTTCAGGTTTATTCAAGAACATTCAGAATCAAAAATCAGAATTTATTGCCATAAACAAGTCATGAAATTCAGTGTTTTGTGTCAGCATCACAGTGTAAACATTCATATTATACCGATCTTACAACATTACTATATAAAAAAAATAAAAGTAGCAATAATAGAGCTTGAAAAGAAAGGCAGTGTTGTCGGTTCATTGATTATTTGGGAATCTGATGGCAGCAGAGGAAGAAGCTGTCCTTGTGCCTCCGACTGCTCATCTTTAGGGTCCTGTACCTTTTCCTCAATGGTAGCACAGTGAAGAGGTTATGGCCTGGGTAGTGGGGGTGTTTGAGGATAGAGGGTGCTTTTTTTAAGACACTGCCTCATGTCGATATCCTCAATGGAGTGAAATCTGGTGTCTGTGATGTCACAGACTGAGTTAACAATCCTCTGGAGTTTATTCTTGTCCTGAGAGTTAGCGCCTCCATACCAGGCAGTGATGCAACCAGCCAGAATGCTCTCCATGGTACACCTGTAGAAGTTTATGAGAGTCTTCAGTGACATACTGAACCTTCTCGGACACCTCACAACATATAGCCTTTGGCTAGCCTTCTTTGTGATTGTATCAACATGCAAGCTCCAGGAGAGATCCTTGGAGATGATGACACCCAGGAATTTGAAGTTCTTGGCCCTCTAGACACTATCATTTTGAAAGATTGACCAATCACACATCTGATATTTTATGAGATTCATTATAGAATATGGTCTGGATTTGAATTAGTGCCTTCAGCCATAACTGCATCAGCCATCTCTTGTCTTCTAGTGGTCACCCTCAAACTGTACTTACAGATGTAGAGGCATCTGGAAACTTGGAATGCTGTGCAGGATACAAAGCAATATGGCTGTTCCATGAAAATATCACACACACCTCAAGACGTTGGTGGTTGGAAAGAGTCGATCCTCAAGGATGAGGTGATGAAATACCTAGAGATGCATGACAGGATAGATCCAAGTCAGCATGGTTTTCTAAAGGGTAGATCCTGCCTGACCAACCTATTAGAGTTTTTTGAAGAAATCCCAAGTAGGATAGACAAAGGAGAGGTTGTGGATGTTATCTATTTAGACCTTCAAAAGGCTTTCGATAAGGTTGTACATATTAGGCTGCTAAATAAGATAAGGGCCTGTGGAATTACAGGGAAGTTATTAAAAGGGATAGAGAAGTGGCTGATAGGCAGGAAGCAAAGGGTTGATATTAAGGGTTCTCATTCTGGATGGCTGCCTGTAACTAGTGGTGTTCCACAGGGGTCAGTATTGGGGCCACTGCTATTTATAATTTATATTAATGATTTGGATTGTGGTATAAATGGTTTTGTGGCCAAATTTGCGGATGATACTGCGGTGATATGTAATTACACCACTAGGTCACCAAGGGTCATCCCGGTGACCTTGTATATAAAGCTGTCCAGAGCTACAGTCTAGCCTTCCAGGTTCGTCTTGCAGAGAGACAAGACCTCTTAGTGTACATATTAATTTATTAAAGCTGTCTTATACTGGCATTGCTGGTGTGGTTATTGTCAGTACAGACACCAAGATAGGTGGCAGTGTAGGAAGTGTAGCAGAAACCATAAAGTTGCAGAAGGATATAGACAGATCTGGAGACTGGGCAAAATTATGGCAGATGAGATTCAACATAGAGAAATGTACATTTGTACACTTTGGTAATAGAAACAAACAGGCAGAATACTATTTGGATAGGGTGAAAATTCAGACCTTGGATGTGCAAAGGGACCTGGGTGTCCTCGTGCAAGGAAACCTAAAAGTTAATGACCAGGTGAAATTGGTAGTGCAGAATAGTGTAGAGGAATAGTGTTCAAGAGTAAAGATGTGTTGATGAGACTCTATGGGGCACTGGTGAGGCCTCACTTGGAGTATTGTGTACAGTTTTGGGCCCCCTATCTTAGAAAGGATGTGATGTTGTTGGAGAGGGTGCAGAGAAAATTTACTAGGATGATTCCCAGAATGCAAGGGCTAACGTACGAGGAGCGTTTGGCAGCTCTTGAATTGTATTCATTGGAGTATAGGAGAATGAGAGGAGATCTCATAGAGGCTTTTCGTATTTTGGAAGGTTTAGATAGAGTGGATGTGGGTAAGATGTTTCCCTTAGTGGGTGAATCAAGGGCAAGGGGTCATGGTCTGAAAATTAGAGGCTATACATATAAAAGTGATTAGAAATAACTTCTTTAGCCAGAGGGTCAAGGATCTGTGGAACTCACTGCCGCTTACAGCAGTGGAAGCCAGATCACTAGGAGTATTTAAACAAGAAATAGACAAGTATCTCACTAGTGAGGGTATCAAGGGATATGGGGAAAAGGCTGGAAGTTGGAACTAGTGTAGAGTAGTTTAGTGTAGATTGACAGAACAGACTCGATGGGCCTAGTGGCCGCCTTCTGTTCCTTTGTCTTGTGAATCTTGTAAAATATTTCATAATAATTCTACATTGATTGAGTGGAATAATTTCAGTTGGTGAACACTTGTGATTGATCTGACAGATGTCCAGATTTCCACATACATATATCCAGTCGATAACAGTTAGATACACAAGCCAATGCCAACTCTTTTTGTTTTGTGTCACTGCATTCAAATTTCTTGTAATTGCCTGTGTTGGAATTGGTTATCTACTTCAGCACCTTAGGCTCACAGACACGGATATTCTGGATGCAACAAGGAAGCATATGGAGTGAAAAATTGAAGTGGTGATGAGTTTGGCCACTACTAATGGATGACTGCTAATAAATGAATGTCAGTTTTAATCAAGGATTATGTGGACAGTAGTCATGAATATGAGTCTTCACAAAATGTCTGTTCAAACAAAACATTGTTTGATACTTTACGAACATTGGAGAACAAACATTCTGTTATTACACTATTACTAATAATAGAGAAAAATAATAGCGGAACTTTGGTGTAACTGGGCCCACATTGAAATATGCAAAATAACATCAGAGAAGATGTTAAGAATGTAGAACAGCACAGCACAGGAGCAATAAACATAATGCCAAATTAACTATTCCCATCTGCCTATATATGGTTTGCATCCTTCTATTCCCAGCCTGTTCATGTGACCATCTAATGGTCCAGTAAACATTGCTATCGTATCTGTTTGTACCCCCCCTCCCACCCTACCTTGCAAATTCCAGCTACCTCCTGCCCTGTGAGTAAAGATCTAGCTTTACACATTTCCTTTAAACTTTCTCCCCTCTCACCTAGAATGCTGTTGTGTTGGGAAGAGTATCAGGTTCAGTGGGTTCACAGAGAGACGAGTCTGGACACAAGTGTATCAATCACACGTGACTTTTATTAACACACGGGAAACAAATGGGGAGAACATTAAACAGTACACAATTACTAATTCATGTAAGGGACAATACAGACATTCACCTCGGACATCAGTTAAATTTCGACAATCCTAAATCTATATTTGACCTCGCTCACATACTACACACACGGTTTCACATCAACAATAATATAAACGTTGCCCTTAGACAAGCCTATATTCGATTCCCTTCACACACTATAAACAAGGACTCTTACACATGCTCTCAGTTCCCTGATCAACAGGGGTGCGGCTCTACTATAAGTATAGATCCATCACAATTCAGTGCAGTGCACACTGTGATAGTACAGATTCTATTACCAATGTATATATGTGTATATTGTAGTATAGGATGTCTGTGATAGGCTGAGAGCATAGCCACGCCTACTGGCAGGTCTTAAAGGGTTGCTCCTAGCCAGACCCAGATCATTCTGGACTGGTTGACCTACATGTGATACGCTCCAGTCTTTTGTTAATAAAAGCCTTGGTTCAGATCAACAAGTCTTTGATTTTTTTCGACGTGTACTACAATTTTATTAACAAAAAACTTTTCTAGGGATGGAGCGTATGCTGCAACCGGAACACCGCAACATCGACCCGCAGTTAGCTACTGCCCCAAATGACTTCAAGCACTGGGTGAGGTGTTTTGAGGCTTACCTACAGCTCTCTGACCCTGCCATGGAGGAGGACGACCATCGACTGCTAGTATTGATATCTATGGTGTCCCCGAGGGTCTACGAGAGCATCCAGGACACAGCCACCTACACAGCAGCCATGTAGGTGCTGAAAGGACTCTATGAGTGACCTGTGAACAGGGTCTATGCCCGGTACAAGCTAGCGACCAGGAGGCAACTACCCACTGAGTCCTGTAGATCTTATCTCCAAGCACTAAGGTTACTAGGCAGAGCCTGTCCCTACACAAACAGAACTGCAGCTGAGATCACCGACGATCTCATTTGGGATGCTTATGTGGCTGGGGTCCGATCAAATGAGGTGAGGCAGCACCTGCTAGAGCAAGGGGGAGAAAACCTAGAGGACGCGACCCGTAAGGCAGAGACAATGGAGGCTGTGGTCTTAAGTATGGACACATTCTCAGGGCTGGACCCCACACTATGAAGTGAGTAGGATGCCTGCTCTTAACCTACTAACCCTTGGCCCTCTGATGGCCTGGCTGCTGCTGCTACCCTGCCTGATGTGACCCCTGTGGTGCACTGTTAGCCAGAATCAGACACACACAAAGATAAAGACTGTACAACAGTCTTTAATCCACAAAGACTTCCACAGAGCCAGGCTGGCTGTGGCTGCAGCAACTCTGAGCGAGGCCGGCATGGGCTTATACCCCAGAGGGTGATTGACACCCAACTAGGTGGTCCTTTTCCATTCAGGCCAACTGATTGACAGCCAGCCAGGTGTTGTGTTGTCCCCTTACACTCCTGCATGTACAGAGGTTTCCTCCTGCAGTAGGCCGGTGGTGTACCACCACAGCGATAAAAGGGAGCACAGGAACCAGGGTCTATTGTTTTTGTGGTGCACTGTTAGCCAAAATCAGACACACACAAAGATAAAGACTGTATAACAAGCTTTAATCCACAAAGACTTCCACAGAGCCAGACTGGCTATAGCTGCAGCAACTCTGAGTGAGGCCTCGGGAGGCCGGCGCAAGCTTATATCCCGGAGGGTGATTGACACCTGACCGGGTGGGGCTTGATCCATTTAGGTCGACTGATTGACAGCTGGCCAGGTGTTGTCCTGTCCCCTTACACTCCTGCAGGTACAGAGATTTCCCCCTGCAGTCGGCCGGTGGTGTACCACCACATTCACCCCCTTCTTTAAAATTGTCCTGGTGGGAAGGGGGTGCAGTAACAAGGAATTGCACCCAGTATGTACAAACAATATTTACAGGTTGAGATGATTCAACGACCGCCGGGGTCTCTGTGACCGTTGTAGGACTGACTCCTGGTCACTGATCAGAGAAGAAGTGGGGAGGCTGGTGGCAGGGGCATGTGTGGCTGGTGTGGTGCCTTGTGGAGGAGTGGCCAGGGGGGCCGGGGTTGACATATGTGGGTCGTATTGGATGAGTGGGGGGGATGGCGAGTATGTCTCCTAAGGCTGAAGCAGGCCCCTGGTGGTCAAGGATGCCCTGCATGCCCCATAGCTGCCTGGAGACGGGGTTGTATGCCCGGTCAGCGTCGTCCTGGGTTGGAGGGTGGCATGGTGTGGTGGATGCTCCTGCTGGTACCAGGTCCTTGGTTGAGATGGTGTCCTCTCTGCCACTGCTGAACCTAACGTAAGCGTAGTTATGGTTTGCATGAAGGAGGAAAACCTGCCTTACCAGGCCTTCGGCCTTGTGTGTCCGTACATGCTTACACAGAAGCACCGGTCCCGGGGACGTGAGCCATGCTGGCAGTGACATTTCAGTCTCCAACCTCCTGGGGAATGAGAACAGGCGTTTGTGAGTGGTCTCGTTGGTAGCCACACAGCAGTGACCGAATGGCATGGAGTGCCTCGGGCAGGGCATCCTGCCAGTACTCAACAGCCCACCATTTTGACCTGAGAGCCAGGAGGACTGCCTTCCAAACCACCCCATTCTCGTGTTCCACTTGCCCATTGCCTTTAATAGCTTGTCGTGCGACTGGTCGCGATGCCCCTCTCTGTCAGGTACTGGTGCAGCTCGTCTCTCATGAAACTAGATCCCCCAGTCGCTGTGGATGAAGGCGAGGTTGCCAAAATGAAAATCTGCCCCAAGGCCCTGATGACGGAGGCCGTGGAGGTGTCCGGACAAGGGATGGCAAAAGGGAAGCACGAGTACTCGTCCACTACAGTGAGGAAGTAGACGTTTCGGTTTGTGGAAGGCAGGGGCCCTTTGAAGTCCATGCCGAGATGCTCGAAAGGCCGAATAGCCTTTACAACGTGGGCCTGCGGGGGGGGGGGAGGGAAGAAGCGGGGTTTACACTCCGCACAGACCCGACAGGCCTCAGTCATGTCCCTGATGGTGTACGGCAGATTTCAGGACTTAACAAAATGGTACTAACGGGTGATGCCCGGATGGCAGAGAGACTCATGCAAATGCCTGCAACCTGTCATCATGCATAGATGTACAGGTGCGAGAGAGGGCATCGGGAGAGTCGTTAAACTTCCCAGGGCAGTACTGGATGTCGTAGCTGTAGGTTGCCAGCTCGACTCTCCAGCGCAGGATCTTGTCGTTCTTGATCTTGCTCTTGTGGGTAGTGTTAAACATGAATGCCATGGCCTGACGGTCTGTGAGGAGCGTGAATCTCCTGCCAGACAGGTAGTGGCGCCAGAGGCGGACCGCTCCCACAATAACCTGGGCCTCCTTTTCAATGGCAGAGCACCCTAGCTCGGAGCCGTGGTGGGTCCTGGAGAAGAAGGTGATGGGGCGCGCGCCCCCCCCCCCACTCTTGGTTGAGTGTAGCAGTGAGGGCCACCTCTGAGGCATCGCTCTCCACCTGAAACGGGGAGTACTCATCCACAGCCTGCATCGTCGCATCCGCAATGTCTTGCCTGATGTGGGTGAAAGCTGCCTGTGCATCAGTTTAGAGGGGAAAAGTTGTGGCTTGGGCCAGAGGGCAGACCTTGTCCGACAAGCGATGACCCACTGCGAGTAATAAGAAAACAGGCCCATGCAACTGCGGAGGGCCTTTAGCATGGGGGGAGGGGTAACTCCATTAAAGGGCGCATCCTTTCCGGATCTGGGCCAACGACTCCATGGGCCACGATGTACCCCAGGATGGCAAGGCGGGTGGTGCTGAACACACTCTTCTCCTTGTTGTAAGTGAGGTTCAGCTCCGCGGCTGTCTGGAGGAAATTTTCCAACTTAGCATCATGGTCCTGCTGGTCACGACCACAGATAGTGACGTTATCCAGATATGGGAACGTCGCCTTCAACTTGTGCCAGTCTACCATGCGATCCATCTTCCGCTGGAAGACGGAGACCCCGTTCATGACCCCAAAAGGAACCCAGCGGAACTGGTACAGGCAGCCGTCCACCTCAAAGACAGTGTAGGGCTCGTCCTTCGGGTGGATAGGGAATTGGTGATACGCCAACTTCAGGACAATCATGGAGAAAATTCGGTAGTGGGCTATCTCATTGACCATGTTGGCGATCCTCAGCAGTGGGTAGGCATCCAGCTGGGTGTACCGATTAATGGTCTGGCTGCTATCCACAAGCATCCTTGGCTTACTTCCACCTTTGACCATCAGGACTTGGGCTCTCCAAGGGCTGTTATTGGGCTCTATAACACCTTCCGCCAGGAGTCGCTGCACCTCCGCCTTGATGAAGTCCCTGTCTGCAGTGCAATAGCGCCTACTTCTGGCGGTGATCAGCTTGCAGCCTAGCACAAGATGTGGAAAGAGCGCCGGTGGGGTGATGCGCAGTGTCAAGAGGCCGCAGGTTGACCAGGACTGGTAGGTTGGCGTGCTGTGCAATGTGAGTGGAGGTTGGGGCCCCCAAAGGCAAGGGTGACACTCTGTAGATGGCAATGGAAATCCAGGACCAGGAGGAGTGGTGCGCAGAGTTTGGGCATGACCAGGAGCCTGAATCCTGTGCAAGTCTCCCCTCCTACAATTATATCAACCAAGCAGTGTCCGAGGGTACCAACAATCTTATCCTTGGCGGTGAGGCAGATTGAGCAGGTGGTGGGGTGGACCTTTAACCTTAGGGAGTGGGCCACACTCTGGTGAATGAAGCTATCAGTGCTGCCACTGTCCAACAGGCAGTTTGTTACCTGCCTGTTGACTAGCATGTCCATCATCGACCACACGAGATCATGGGGAATGTCCATGGTCCACAAAGACTTCCACAGAGCCAGGTCCTTCTCGCATCGGAGTTGTCGCTATCCGTAGAAATGGGGGGACGTCGATAGGGCGGCCTGGTCTTCACCTGTATTGACCACATCATTCTCAACGTTCTCGAGGGCCCTCCGTGTCGGGCGCTGCCTGGCCTAAGATGGTGGTGGCATGTGGGGGGCCGCTGCATGGCTGGCCTCTTTCCCCAGCCATGTCTGCTGCACAGGGGTAAGTGATGTTGTCATGGCTGGCGGCAGTGACGTCGTTACGTCAGCTGGAAGTGACATCACACCGTGAGCCAGAAGTGACGTTGCTGTAATTCTAAGTGAGCAGCGCCGGCGAGGGCCAATGCTGGTACAGATGCTTGGGGCACATGCTGTGACGGTCACTGGTGAGGCCGGATGTTGCTCGGTAGAAGTCAGGGAAGGGGGAATATCGTCGTAGGGACAATGGCGCTGCCTGGCATGAGCACGTGGGGGTTCCGCGGGGGAGATGGGGAGGTCATAGAGGGCCGCTGAGCTGCCGGCAGGTTTAGAGAGGCACACTTTTGCAAAGTGCCTTTTCTTGCCCCATCGAAAACAATACTGGTTCTTAGCTGGGCAGTTTTGGCGCGATCGTTGATCTTACCCACACCAGGATCCACAGTACTTACAGGAGCACTGGGCATCTGCCGGAGTGATGTTTTCTTCCCCAGCTCAGCCTGGGGCTGCAGCTGCAGTGTGAGAGGGCCATGAAGGAGCCTGGGGGGACCTGGAATCGAAGGCTTCAATGTTCAGGGCTGCTGCTTCCAGGGTTTGGACCACTTCCACACTCCTGGTTAGAGCATAGATGTTGCCTTCCAGCAGCTTCTGCCGGATGGCCCTCGAGCGTAGGCCCTCGGACAAAGGCATCCCAGATCAGCCTCTCGACCTCTCTACACGTACCCCGGGTTCAGCCAGACACCGTCTGGCCAACTCTCACAAGTGTCCCAGGAAAGACTCAGCTGTCTCCCCGAGTTCCTGGGCTCGGGTATTGAGGAGGTACCTTGCACAAACCACATTCATGGGGGCTTGTACAAGTTCTCAAGAGTGTCCATTGCGCTCTTGTATGTGGAGCAACCTTTGGTTTCCTCAAAAGCGCAGAGACCCAGTTTTGACTGGAGTAGAACCAAAATCTTCCGATCAGAGTCCAGATGTCGCCCTTGTGTGCCTCGATGATTGCCTCAACCGTGTGCTGCCACATCTCAAAGCGTATCTGGGCTTCCAAGTGGCATGGGTCGACCTTGAGGCTCCCTGCACACAGGATTTTTTCCATAGCCGCCGTGGGAAAATTTTGTGGATTAAATTGTGGTGCACTGTTAGCCAGAATCAGACACACACAAAGATAAAGACTGTACAACAGGCATTAATTCTCAAAGACTTCCACAGAGCCAGGCTGGCTGTGGCTGCACCAACTCTGAGTGAGACCTAGGGAGGCCAGCGCAAGCTTATATCCCGGCGGGTGATTGACACCTGACTGGGTGGGACTTGATCCATTCAGGCCGAATGATTGACAGAGGTTGACCCCGGCAGTAGGATGGTGGTGTACCACCACAACCCCAAAGTGCTAATTCTGCGGGAGGGACAAGCACAGCAGGTCCCAGTGTCCTGCAAGTAAAACCAGAAGTATCTTAAAAACAACCACTTTGCTGTAATATGTCACTCCAAAATGGCCACCAACAAACACAGTGCCTCGTGTGAGGCCCAACCACCATCCCCTCATTCAAACTTCTCTTCATCAGAGCTCCCATCAAATGAAAGTGAGGGCTCGATCTCGCGGCATCGTGAAGGTGCCATGCCCGGAAGAGACCCCGTTGACGGCCACCCCACTGACTCAAGTGACGTCCACTCCAGCTCCAGCTCCAACCTTAGTGACGGTCGCCTCAGCTCCGACTCCAGTGACGACCGCCGCAGCTCCGACCCCAGCCCTGATTTTAGCAACAGCTACCGCTGACCAGGTACCCGCCGCCGCTACCAACGCTATCGACCCGGTACCCACTGCCACTACCTTCGATGACTGCCTGACTGTCCCACTGCCGACAATAAGCAGCGGCTCCCACCTCTTAGCGTTGGCAGCCAGCTGCAAGCAGCAGCCCCAGCCATTCGCCACCGACAGCTCCAGCCGACTGCTCCAGTGGCACACATAGTGCACCTCAGACCCGGCGCTGCATAATGTCATCATACAAGTCTCCACAATTCCCAGCAAAAGTTACTTCATCAGTGACCCTGGACCAGGACTGCCCCCATCCCCTCCCAAAAGCGATGGAGTTGATTAAAGTGCACGGACACTGTACTAATTATTTGACTCGGGGTCAACTGAGAGTTTTATCCATCCAGACCTGGCCTAATGTTGCAGACTGGTCATTCTCCCCACTGACCAAAAGATTTCATTGGCGACCAGATCACACTCGACTGGGATAAAGGGGTGACCCTGAAAGTCCAGGGCATCACATTTACTGATTTTAAATGGTTAGTCCTCCCTCAACTGTGCACACCCAAATTGCTGGGATTGAATTTTCAGTGCCAGTCCTGAACTGTTTTCCTGCACTATGGGGGGGGGGGGGGGCCCATGCCCCACTCTCTGTCTGTAACCACTACACCCCGAAGGCCTCCTGCCAGCGACAGCCGACACAACCAGCCCCCACGCCCCGGTCCTCCACTTGCAGCCTCTCCACCCTTCGGGTCGCTCCTCCAGCACTCTTCGCAAACCTCACCCCTGGCTGGAAACCAGTGGCCACCAAAAGCCAGCAGTATAGTTACGAAGAGTGGCTCACGGTTCCTGGACCTGTCCTTCTGTGATGCCACAGTCAGTACCCAAAGAATGACCCTCTGGTTGACCGGAAGATGCTACTCCATGCGAACCCGCATTATGCATACAATGAGTACCCAGACAGGCAGGAGGACACGGTCTCAGTAAGGGACCTAGCTCAAGCCAGATCAGACCCTTCATTGCTCCCAACCCAACCTCCTCCAAATCCTTCTCCCCTAGGTCACATGCTTGAATAGAGGGATCAGCACCACCCCACCAGCGGCAGTGGCAACAACTCAGGCCAGCCTGACGACAATGCCTTTGGGGGATTGAGCGAAGTGGTGTATGCACCCAACGATCCTGCCAGCGACACGATTCCAGAGGCCCCAATCCCAGAACCACGGCGGTCACGTCAGACAACCAGGACCCCTGACCGTTACAGCCCCTAACCTTCCTCCTCCCTCCATTCACCCCGGGGTCAGTTCTCAAAGAAGGGATGAATGTGATAGTACAGATTCTATCACCGATGTATATAAGTGTATATTAAGGTATAGAATGGCTGTGATTGGCTGAGAGCCTAATCACACCTAGTGGCAGGTCTTAAAGGGTTGTTCCTAGCCAGACCCAGATCATTCTGGACTGGTCGACCTACATGTGATACACTCCAGTCTTTTGTTAATAAAAGCCTTGGTTTGGATCAACAAGTCTTTGATTCTTTCGACGTGCACTACACACACCTTACCTGCAACCCTTCCAGCGACATTAACGGTAGCGACCTGGCGTGGAGCGATGTCTGGGGCTTGGACCACGAGGCTGAGAGAGCAAATGTGCTCTATGCTAGTGCTAAATACGGGCTAATCTAAGATTACCCTTAGTGATTTAAATCAGCTAATGGCAAGGTGTTCACTAATTAGTGGCTGGAGTCCAACCTTGACTGACAAATCATGTGACTGCTGAATAAGTTTCAGATGGGGAGGACACATGATCACTCACAATACACACATTCCAGACAGGTAGGGAGGCCAGTTTCCTCCACTCACAACAAATGCCTGGGTAAAAGATTCAGATTGTCTACCCTATCTATGCTAGTCTTAATTTTATTGATGTAGTCAGGTAACCCTTCAGACTCCAATACACCAGAAAAAAAAACAATCCAAGTTTATCCCACCTCTGCTTGTAGCTAATATTCTATAATCCAGGTAATATCCTGGAGAACTTCTTCTGCAGCTTTTCCAACGCCTACATATCCTTCCAGTACCATGGCAACTAGAGGTGTATACAATACTCAAAATGTGCCCTAATTACAGTTTAATACAGCTGCAACATAACTTGCTGACTTACAGTAATATTCAGTGCCCTGACTGAAGATGGCAAACATGGCTTGTTCCTTCTTTACCACCTTACTCACTTGCGCTTCCAAAAACTGTGAGATCATACAGGGTTATTAAGATTACATTTATTTAGTTTCATTCCTTCTTTTCTTCTCTGATTGTTGAGGATTGAGCCCTCGCAATGTAATAATCTCCCAATATCTGATTCTGTAACCAAGACTTTTAGAAGTAGCATTAGCCAGAAACAATTATGTTAAACTGTTAGATAGCACTTCAACCAGGTAAAGAGTTACAATCAAAAGGCCTTGTGGACAGTTGAAAAGAAAAGAAAGAATTAATTAGGACAATCGGAAGCAAGAAAGACTTGGTAAGTATGAAGACGAGAGAAGGTGTGAAATCAGGCCTCACTGAAATTTGGACACAGTTCGTGTCAGTATGGTAACATAATTGCAGTAAGAACTACGGAGGGAGAGTTTTGTAAATAGGACACCTCTAAACTCTGTTAATTGCAGATCACATGGTTGAGATGATTATGAGAACCAACAGAAATCAGAAAAAAATAAACCAATAATTACCTATATGGCAAAGGAATCAATTTATAGCTGTCACATCAAAACAAATTCTAGACTTACAAAGCAATACATAAAATGAGTTGACCATAAGCAATAGCTCCACCACCAATAATTCCATAAGGCAGCAAATGTATGACTCAGAGAGAGGTTCACCACTTTGGACCCTGATGAGATTTACTGAAAGCAGCTGATATCTGACCAGAATTAATTAGTTTTGGAGGTTGCAAAGCTAGCTAAAGGAATTAAGTAATTGAAGAGATAGTGAGTATTCTTTGTTCTTTGGAGTGAATCTGAGTTGTTTAAACTAATCATGATTAAAAAGGTAATTATCAGACAAAATTAATGCCTGGTGTGATTTGTTAGGTATTGCATTTAATTGGCCAAATCCTGCTGTACAAGAAAAAAGAGGCATTTGATTTACATATTGCATTTCACATTAATATATGGTTGGCTCATTATTTATTTATTTAATAGTTCACTGTGAACTACTTCAGTAACAATATATATAAACATTCATCATTAAAATATACACAGTGACATTTTTCCCCCCTTCCCCCCCCCCCCCCCCATTTCAACAATGGGCCATAGATGCTTGGGTATGGCTTGGGCTTAACCATTGTGATTGAGATTTGAGGCTGAGAACATGGCATGAAAGTACCAATGGGCTGAATTAACTGGATTCATTCATTTGCCTGGCCTCCCCCATGCTTATCTAGATGTGGAAGAGATCAAGCAAACACTCCACACTGAGAGCTGGGCAAGGAATGGCTGCAAAACAGTAGCAAAAAGGCCTTAGTGAGGTTCAACTCTTGGAATACCTGATGGCTCTTTTTCTTAACTTTTGCTTCTCTTTTATTGTATGAGGCATGGGGTGATGCCTATGGCAACCCTTTGTTTGCCTTACACCATAATTTGAAGCATATCAGTTAAGTTACATTGTGCAGTGAACTGAGATTCATTGGTGGTGTGTTATACTGATGGCTGGCTCTGCCCCCATCTACCCATATAAAACCTGATTTCCCACTTAAACCCTGAGCCCCCCTGAAGACCACTGTAAGACCCTACCCTCAGTTATAAGCTAATAAAAGCATTTGTTCTCCCTCCAGTCATGAGAGTTTTTATTCGCACTACAATTTTATTAGCGCTACTCAGCCTGTTACGCTGCTGATAGACCCTCTGTCCCCCAACTCGACTGAGGAGTTCACGTACTGGCTAGATTGTTTCCAGGCCTACCTGAACGTGACCAGAGACGTCTTCCACACAAATGAACTCAGGAGGTCTGCATTTGTTTTGAGGCTAGGAACAAAAGGGTTTGCAGTCATCAGGTACTGCAGCACATACAATGCTGCCATCGAGGCTTTGAAGGCTCAGTACCTGAAGTCGCAAAATGAGGTCCTAACAAAGCAGCAACTCGCTCTCCATCACCAACGACCAGGAGAGACCATCGACGACTATCCACTGGATCTGTGGACGCTTGCCAAGAAGTGCAGATATAAAGCGGCTACGGGCCATGTTCATGAAGAAAAGCAAATCTGGGACATTCTAGTCGTGGGGGCCCCCGAGGTACCTGAGGGAGTCACTGCTCAAGTCCAGTTAAAAAAAAAACGATGAACTTGCCAAATCGTTGGAACAGGCCAAGCTCGAGAACAACAACCTTGATGTCAGCGAGCTCACTCTCCCAGGTGACCCCTTCCAAGGACCGACTGCTCCCACTACCCCAGCCCTAACGGCTGCTGCTTCCAATGCTAGGGAGTGCTTTCTCTGTGGCAAGAGCAAGCACGACAGATCTCGTTGCCCAGCTAAAGTCTCAGTTTGCTCCACCTGTGGCAAGAAAGGGCATTGGGTGAGGGTTTGCTGCGTGAGGAGAAGTACGGGGAAGTCCACGGCCTGCATTGTTCCAGGATCTGATTCCAGCCTCAAGCTGTCTGCCAGAATTTGCCTGAACCCACTTGCTGTGCTACACACCAAAGGAGTGTGGATGCGAGAAAAAGGCTTGGCGACCATCTTGCCATGACTCAATTCAAACTTGGCACCATCATTGTCAGAGGAAGAAGGAGGGCGGCCATTTTGCTGCACCACGAGTTTGACACCATCTTAGCTGCACGAGGAGAGTGGGGGTTTCTCGAGTGAGGAGTATGGAGTCTCTGGAGTCCTAGCCTTGATGGTTCTAGATCACAACAGACCTCACCAGCTCAGCAACTCCATAGAGACTGTGAAGGTGAATGGACACTCCACTAAATGTTTAATTGATAGGACTCTACTGAAAGCTTCATGGACTCACAGACCGTACTAGAATACAACTTAAAAATGTATCCTTCCATTTATAGTATATTCCTTGCATCTCAATTGTATTCTACGCATATTAAACAATATTGTATAATACATCTGTCTTTTGAAGGGGGAGAGGGGAACTTTGTAAATATGCATGTATATACTTGATGAATTATGTGCTCCAGTGCTGTTGGGATTGGACTTCCTGTGTCACCTTAAAAGCGTGACCTTGGAGTATTCTTGTCCACTCCCCCCTGTAACAATTCGGAATGGAGGGCCTCTAAAATCAGAACCCACATGCAGCCTCTCCACACTGAATATCAACCCCTCCCCCCTCCACCTCTCTTCCTGAATCTGTCCTCAGACTGCAAACCTATTGCTACCAAGAGCAGGAGGTACAGCACAGCAGAAAAAGATTTCATACAGCCTGAGACACAACACCTGGTCGATGAACCTATCACTGATCCTAGAACCAGCCCATGGAGTGCGCAAGTGGTAGTGGTAAAAAGGGAAAACAAGTCTAGGCTAGTAATTGACCATAGCCAAACTATTAATTGGTACACACTCCTGACACATACTCCCTCCGTCGAATTTTGAACATGGTGAATGATATTGCACAGTATTGGGTCTATTCAGCCATTGACCTGAAAGCTGCCTATCACCAGCTGTCAATCCATTCCAAGGTCCATCCATATATGGCATTTGAGGCTAATGGTCATCTCTATCAATTTCGGAGGGTCCCTTTCGGTATTACTAATGGGGTTTCTATCTTCCAGAGGCAAATGGACAGAATTGTGGATGAGTATGGGTTGAAGGCTACATTCCCCGATCTCAATAATGCCACCATCTGTGGCCAAACCTTGGAAGACCATGATGCCAACCTCCAGAGTTTTCTCCTCGTGGAAAAAGCCCTGAATCTCACTTATAACTCTAGCAAGTGAGTGTTTGGGACTAAACGACTGGCTATCTTTGGCTATGTGGTGGAAAATGGTATCATTGGTCCCAATCTCACTAGGATGTGCTCCCTGTTTGAGTTCCCCAATTCCAGAACCATGAAGGCTTTGAGGAGATGCCTGGGGTTTTTCTCATATTACGCCCAGTAGATCCCGCAATATGTTGATAAGGTTTGCACTCTCTTAAAAAGCCATTATTTTCCCCCTCTCGGCTTTTAACTACCTCCAAAATCACATTGTGAAAGCCGCCACGCACACAGTGAACGAGAATGTACCTTTCCAAGTGGAAAGCGACATTTCGGACATAGCCCTGGCTGCTACCTTCAACCAGGAAGGTTTTTCTCAGATGTTACAAGGCCATGAGCTCCGGAACCCCTCTGTGGAAAAGGAGGCTCAAGCCATTGTAGAAGCCACAATGCACTGGAGACACTACCTGGCTGGTAGGATATTTACGCTCCTCACTGACCAGTGCTCTGTCACATTTATATTTAATAATGTCAAGAGTGGAAAAATCAAAAATGACAAAATTGCTAGGTGGAGGATCAAGCTCTGCACCTACAATTATGATATTGCCTATCAGCCAGGAGCCCTTAATGACCCTCCAGATGCCTTATTCAGAGGAAGCTGTCCATCTGCATACACTGGTCAAATGCAGTCTCTACAAAATGAGCTCTGCCATACAGGGGTTACCTGCATGGCTCATATTGTGAAGACATGCAATTTGCCCTACTCCATGGAAGACATCAGGGAAATGACCAGGTCTTTCCAGGTCTGTACAGAATGCTAGCCGCACTTCTACCACCCCGCAAAGGTGCACCTGATCAAGTCATCCAGGCCCCTCGAATGGCTCAGTGTCGATCTTAAGGGACCTCTCCCCTCCACAAACTGGAATACTTTCTTCCTCTCTTTCACTGAGGAGTAGTCCCACTTCCCGTTTGCCATTCCATGTCCAGACACGTCAACTTCTTCAGTCATAAAGGCCCTATATTCCACTTTCACCCTTTTCGGGTATCCTGGCTACATTCATAGTGACCGGAGCTCATTCTTTATGAATGACAAGCTATGTCAGTACCTTTTGGTGAGGGGCATCGCATCCAGCAGAACTACTAGCTACAACCCTGGGGGGAACAGGCAGGTTGAAAAGGAGAATGCCACAGTCTGGAAGGCTGTCAAACTGGCCCTGAAATCGAGACCTTCCAGACTCATGCTGGCAGAAAGTCCTTCCTATGGCGCTCCATTCCATCTGGTTTAGTGCAACCAAAGCTACTCCTCACGAGCCCCTATTCAATTTCAAAACAAGGTCGGCATCAGGAACTACACTCTCAATCTGGCTTACAGTTCCTGATCTGGTCCTTCTCAGGAAGCACACGAGGAAAAGCAAGACCGACCCCTTCGGAAAATGTACCCGCCAGAACAGAGGGTCTGTTGGCTCAAGTATCCCACAATCCACAGAGTTCATTCCCAACAACCCCAGTCAGGGCCTCGGAGAATCTAGTTCAGGAGGAAAATTCATCCCCTCCACTGTAGAGCCAGAGACCTCACCCGCCACACCTCTCCCACAAGGAGACCAGGAGATTCAAGGAGTCCAAGGCCCTCCCATGCTTCGGCACTCCACCAGGATCTCCAGACCATCAGATCACTTAAAATTTGTAAATAACTATATTTTTTTGAATTTGTTTTCTGAATCAATGTTCTTTGTCTTCATCCCCAGACCCTAAATCCTGCAGGAAGGGGTGAATGCAGTGTACTAAGATTTACTAGTGGTGTTTCATGACAATAAAAGGAGCCTTGAAGTATGACCTCCTCTTATGGAGAACCAGAAGACATTTTTAATAGATTTACATGTCTCTGATACTCAGCAACAAATTATTAAAATTTCTGTAAATAATTTTAAAAATGAAATCTACTTAAACACTTTATTTAACTAACCATAAATTAAATTGATTAAATCACTAAATCAACATGCTATTGAAGACCAAAATAATGTGGAATAAATAAGACATTTTCTTCTAATCATATAATGGGGTACATTGAGGAAAATTAAAATGATTGAATTCTCATTCACTCAGCCTCATCATACAGCTGAAGATCATCCTACAGATCTCAGCATGTTCAGACTCTGCTTTTCCGTCGGGTGACCAGGCTTAAATTCTGACCTCCGACATTGTCTCTGTGGTGTTTGCATCTTCTTCCTGTGATAACTTGGCTTCACTTTGAATGCTGTGGTTTCCTTCACACCCCAAAGATGCACCAGCTGGTGGGTTAATTGAACCTTGTAAGCTGTCCTTAGTGTAAGTGTGTGTCTGACTCTTTTGGGAAAGAATGTTTGCTAGGATAGTATGAAGAATAAATCATGGGGAAAATTAATGGGGAGTGGGATCAACCTGTAAACCCACATAACACAATTGGATAAATGACCTATTTTTATGCCAAAAAGAAATGTGGAAGCACCTTGCATGTGGAAATGTATAGTTAAATTTATTCAGTTTAAAGTTGGCCTGGGGACAACATTGTTCTTGAAAGGCAAATTGCTTGAGTTGATTCAACCTCATCCAGGTTGGTAGCAGTTTAGTGCAATGGTAGAAAAGAATGCAGATCTTCTACCTTTAAGTGCATCTACCTGAGATTAGCTGCATGCCAAATGTTGTCAAAGGCAGAGCCAGTATAATTTGGCCCAAATGCAATGCAATAATTTTTTTTTAAATGTTAAATTTATTTACAACACAGTAGAGGCAGATACTGGCCATTGAAACCCATGCTTCCCAATTAGACTCAAATAACCTACCAACTCTGTACATTTTTAGTGTGGAAGGTAAACAGCATTACAGGTCACAGGGAGAACATACAGTGCTGGATTTGAACCCAAGTCACTGACCTGTATTAGCATTGTGCTAACTGCTATGCTAACCGTGCTGTCCAATAAGAACAGAAAAATGGGTAAGTATCTTGTAATGAAGATAGAGAGAATAGATATCTGATTGACTTGAACTTTGCTGCAGTTTGACAACAGAAGGAAAACTATGAATAAATCGACCATGGAGTCAATGCAAAGGGATATGGTAGGGGCAAAGGTGGCTTATATTAAAAGGAAGGGAAAGCCAGTGACCTTCCCAGGGCATGCCACTCAGCTTCACACTGAGTAAAGCACTGAGAAATTGATCTTCCAATTTTATTAAAATCTCAAGCCACCTAAAGCTATTGGCAACTGCACTATAAACAACATCATTCTAAATTAAATTGAGCAGGTAAGATAAACAACCAAATTTAATGAATCAAATTGAAAGTGGCTGTTTATCTTAGCTCCTTTATTTGATTACAGTGATGACAAACAAGTTTTATTTATTTTGAAATGGTTAAGTTCATTCAATTTGAAGTTGGCTTGGAGAAGACATTCTTCATGAAAGGTAAATAGAAGTGGTTGATGCACTGGCTGGTAGCATTAAGTATACCACAACCTAGTGGCTTTGTGCTCTACTCTGAATCTGGATAGAAGTTAAATAGGACACACAACTTCTACCTTAAACTGGCTTTAGGTCCACTGACCAGCAATCTTACTATGGCATGCCACTGGAGCCAATTTAACAGTTGTGGACTGCTTAATTTGCAGATTAAATGTGAAAATGGGAAACTATGAAAAAATGAAAAAGATGTCAAGCATGCTGCTTACATGAAATCTCTTATAAGAGATTTATCCTAAAGAGATTAGGATGGCTGCATGAAATATTTCATTTTATTATCAAGGCTATATTTATTCTGGCACTGGAAATTTTTAGCATAAATATCTCAGATGTCCTATGTTAATGAAGCAAAGCCTGAGAATATTGGTCGACTCTCGAATGTCATGGAGAGATGTAACATGGAAGCAGATCCTACAGCTCGAGTCCACCTGTTTTAAAACTAATTCTATATTAATCCCTCTTTTAGTCCTCACACTCTCATCAACTTCCTCCAGATTCTATCCATATATACGATACAGCTCTACCCACTGTATTTACTCACCCACACCCTAGGAACAATTTACACAGACCAATTAACCTACCAACCTGCACAATCTTTGTGATGTGGGTGAAATCTGAGCACACACTGTCACAGAGAAAACATGCAAACTCCATGCAGTGAACTGGAATGCAATTTAATTGACAAAATCCTGGTGTACTGTCTGTGTGTGGTTCAGATGGCTGGCTCCCCCCTTGGCTCCACCCTCACCTACTCCAATAAAAACCCTGGTGTTCCTGCCTTGCCTCAGATTCACCTGAGGACTATTGTATCTACCGGCCATTGATTGTAAGCTATTAAAAGTGTGTTTGAACTCCTCATTTGTCTCTGAGTGCAATCAGTCACGTTACACTCCATACACAGTACCCGAGGTCAGAGGTCAAGATTGATTCCATGCCTCTGGCACTGAGGCAGCAACCCTACCAATTGTGCAACCTAATATGATCAATCCCTTCCTGGATAACATTTTCCAGTCCAGGAAGTACAGATTCAATTATTTCACTGGAATATTGCTTGATATTAAGGAGATTCCTAAATTCAAGGGAGCAGTGAAAAAGCCTGGAGATAAAATGCTTCTTAGCAGATTTCTTGACTGTTTTCCCTTTTAACACCCCGAAGAGTATTACTGATCCAGCAAGCTTTATAGATGCAGGAGACTGCAGGTTCCAAAATCTAGAGCAAAACACAAAACCCAGCTGCAAAACTGCTTGACATGCCGAGATGTTTGTGTAGTTTCAAGGGGTAGTTTACTACTCACAGAATGAGAAGGCTTCACCAAAAAGATAGAATCAGGTCCTTCAGGAGCAAAATTAATAAACAGCTGTACTTACAGGATTGATTTAAAACCTCTTCCACAGATGACAACTGTTAAATCTGAGTCTGAGAAATTTATATTAACCATAGAAATTAATACAAGGGAAAGATTGGCTTCTGGAATAAAGTCACCTACATTTCACTCAAGTGGAGAACATGCTATCTGTTTCTAAGTAGTTCAGTGTATTTCCAATGGAAAGGTTCCCTTCAATCAGAAACTTTTATGTTTTCAATGCCTCGATTAGCAAAGACACATCTCATTCATTTCCATTCTGAATGATTCCCAGAAATCAAGCAAATACAGAATTGAAACGTGGGTAGTTCAATGATGGCCGAGACTTTGTCTTATCAATAATTCTCCAATGTGATGTAAGGTCAGCCACCCACTAATACAAGATTGCAAGCTGCATTCTATTTCAAATGAATTATTCATTAAAATCAATTCACACTAGGTAATTAAAATAATCCCACCGGCCGCCCCCAACAGCTCCTGCTGCCTCGACTGCCCCGAGAGCTCCTGCTGCCCTGCCACCCCTGACTTGAAAGGAGAGGGGTGAGTGGGGAGATTGGTCATGGACTGACAGCATCATCACCCCACCCCTAAACAGCTGCTTAGCATGGCTGTACATTCAGATTGATCAGCGAGGACTGTGCTGCGGAGAGGATCCCTCTTGGAGAGGGGTTGGATTATGCGGCTCGGAGTCCACCTCTGCACATTCAGAAAGGTAGGTGATTATGCATTTTGGCGGAGTTTCTCCGCCTTTACATCTCAACTTTTGAGCTATCTAAAATGGCCATCTAACTTTCTGATCACTCTAACTACACTGCAATCTTGCATTTGCCATAATGGCCAGATTTTACCTAGATTTCCACCCATAGAACACAACTGTTCATCCTATCAAGAATGAATTTTACTGATCCTCTTCACCTGAGGGCCATCTGGAAAGGCAGAATGAGATTTCAGCATCCAGTGGCCCTCAGATAGTGTATAGCTAAGGACTTGCACCAGAATCCCTATGAAAGGAAATAAATTAGGAAAGAATATTGCCGAGGAACACAAATGTCTGCAGAAACTGTAGTTGTTGTAAAAATACAGAGATGCTGGAGGAACTTAGTTTTGACCCTGAGCCCTTCCTCGAGGTAGCCCGTACCTCGAGGAAGGTCTCAGGCCCCAAACATCAGTACAATGGAACCCCGTTATAATGCGATAGTTGAAGTCCAAAAAATCACATCAAGAAAAAAGTGGAGTCATTCTAAATTGGGGTTTTGCTACTGTGAACAATATATACACACATCAATCGCGACAGCAACCCTACCCCACCCCCAACCCCCGTTCAGAGCAGCACTCACCCCACATTGATGCAATCACAAAGAAGGATTGCCAGCAGTCGCTAACTCTGTGAGGTGTCTGAGAATGTTTGATATGTCACCAAAGACTCTCATAAACTTCTACAGGTGTACCGTGGAGAGCCTTTTGCCTGGTTGTGTCACTGCCTAGTATGGAGCCACCATTTCTCAGGTCAAGAATAAACTCCAGAGGGTTGTTAACTCAGTCTGTGACATCACAGGCACCAGACTTCACTCCATCAAGGACATCTACAAGAGATGGAGTCTTAAAAAAAGCAGCCTCTATCCTCAAAGACCCCCGTTACCCAGACCATGCCCTCTTCACTCTGCTAGCCTTGGAGAAAAATGATCTGGACTCTAAAGACGAGCAGTCAATGGCACATGGACATCTTATTCCCCCACTGCCACCAGATTCCTGAATAATCAATGAACCAAAGACCATAGGTCATCAACCTTACTTTTTGTGCACTATTATTTTTACTTTATATAGTAATGTCATAAGGTGGTTATAATTTGAATGTTTGCTCTGTGACGCTGCCACAAAATGCCGAAATTCATGACTTGTTCATGACAATAAATTTTGATTCTGATTCTGAATCTGAGTCTGGCTGAGTTCCTCCAGCAGCTCTGTTTTAAAAAAAATATTGTCTGCAGTCAAAATCTCCAAGGCTACTTTTACAGCTTTAAATGATTGTCATAATCAATGAAATTATGAAACGCCTGATCCTCTTTGTTAAATTGTGTGTGATATTAGGCTAAGCATTTACATGAAAGTTTAAAAAGTGAAAAAAATTAAACAGTTTAATTTAGTGTAAGTTCAGTATCCCATATAGCTTTGCTAAGTACTGTAGATACAGTAATATTGTGTTTGCACAATGTCCACAGTGCATGACGCTAATTTCACAGAAATTATCGTGGATGTTAAATGGCGCACACCTGTACTGGAAGTGTTGTAAGTAATTAAAATAATACATATTAAATTAAAATCACAATAAAATAGACATTATAAGTGTTGACGACCTATGGTTAAATCTCAATGAATAATCCTGACCCCAAGCATTGATTGACCATTTCTACTCATAGATGCTGCCTGATCTGTTGAGTCCCTCCAGCTTCTCATTATTTGGTCAAGATTTCAGTTTCTGCTTTTCTTGTCTTTCTCACCTCAAATGTTTATGTTTGACTCTGATCATCTGCTACAGAGTCCATCCCTTGGTTTCATCTCGATTAATCTTTTCCAGTTATCCCAGTTTCAATCACTGTGTATTGGAAATATTCTTACCCTTCCTCAACAACCCACATTAACACAATCATTTAATATTCATGTTCATGTTGACCACCACCTCTCTAAAATAAAATTCTGATTGTTGTTTCCCACCCATCGCTAACTTCAGAACCATAGAACACTACAGCATAGAATTAAGCCCTTCAGCCCAGTTAGTCTGTGCTGAACTATTTGAACTATCGAAACACGGGATATTACAGCACAGAAACCATGGCCCATCAAGTCTTTGCCCAACTATTATTCTGCCGAGTCCCATTGATCTGTTCCTAGACCATAGCTCTTCATACTGCTCTTTTCCATGCATCTATCCAAACTTTCTTAAATGTCAAAATCGAGCCTGCATTCACCACTGCATCTGGCAGCTCATTCCATTCTCTCACCACTCTCTGCACAAACTTTCACCTTTCAACTTTAACCTATGTCCTCTACTTCTTTTCTCACCTCACCTCAGTGGAAAAAGTCTGCTTGTATTTACTCTCTCCAAATCCTCTTAATTTTGTATACCTCCATCTAACCTACCTTCATTCTTCTATGCTCTAAGGCAGGGGTGTTAAACTCAAATTCACGGAGGGCCAAAATTAAAAACTTGGACTAAGTCGAGGACCAAATTAAATATTTATTGAAAATTTTCAACAACATCTGCATGTTTTCTCTTCTTTCAACATATGTAATGTTAAACTTTTTCTTATTAAAATAAATGTTTAATAATAGTTTTGGATAAACTCTTTCCAGAAGCATTAACAAATGAGAAATAAAATATTCAATAAATAATATTTCTCTATAGAGGATTTGTCAAATGTTGCTAGTGTGCTGTCGAATAGTAAAATCTGAGGGCTATTGAGAATGTGGGAGAATAACATGATTCCTGAAACAATCAAATGGGTGACTGATTGAGGGCATGAACTCTAGCAGGGTTATTTGCCATGCCCTTTTTCCACTGGTACAGATATCCTTTGATTTACACACTTTTCAAGTTTTATGCCTAATGAGCTTGTATCCAGGTGCAGGACCATTTTTAACCAGGAATATATTTATCACTGTGACATGAAACTATTGGAAGATCGTTTTATCCTGAGATTAAAGTTCATAATCCTTACTCAGCCCTGTGTGCGGGAGGGCGGGGTTTGCGGGCGAACGGGTTGGACAACGATAGTGCGGGGGCATCGGCTCTCGCTGCAGGGCGGCATCTCGGCGGATCAGCGGCCCCGTCACCGTGAGTCGCGGGTCGGCCTGCGGCAGGGAGGGGGAGTGGGCAACGGTCCTGGTGAGGTCAGGCCCGAGGCCTCCGGTTCCGGATGCTGGGAAGCGGCCTTGGCTTCCCCTGACACCGGCCAGGCCCCAAAACCAGAGTCCATGGTGAGACCCTGCAACGTAAACAGAGGAGGTGGGGGCGATTAGCAGGCTGACGCCAATGCATTCTGGGATTTGTTGTATTACTGTGCATGCGCTATACTGACGCGGCGGCCAGCGGGCCACCTCTAATACATTTTTGAAATGATCTTGCGGGCCAAATATAATTATATCGCGGGCCAAATTTGGCCCGCTGGCCAGATTTTGACATGTGTGCCCTATGCCATCGGAACTCTGTAATTAGTAAGGGATTGCTTAAGGTGAGATGTGAGTGGGAAGGAAAGGGTGAGAATCACTGCTCTAGACCCAATTGTTACTGAAATATTTTGCTTGAGAAAAATTGTCAATGGCCCATTTCCTTTAGCGTTCTGAAACCGTGCACATGACGAGTCAATGAAGCAGTGGTCTTCAAACTTTTTCTTCCCACCCACAGACCATCTGAAGCAATCCCTTACTAATCACAGAGCACCAATGGCACAGGGACACGAGTGGAAAGAAAAAGGTTGAGAACTGTTGTATTGTGGTAACTCCACATCTGATTAGGTTAATTTAAGCAAGTGGTCAGAGAAGGCCCCCCCCCCCCCACCCCAAGAAAGGCTTAAATCACAGGAACAAAATAAGCTGCTGTCTCACGACTCCCAATCTTACACACAGTCCTGATGTGCAATGTGGGGTCGCAGCTCCACGTTCACCCGAGTTCAGGTGCTGTCTGTTTGGAGTTTGTACGCTCTCCCCTTGTCTTGGACCAACAGGTCAGTCAACTGATGAAGGCACCCGAACCCCCCGTTGAAACGCTGGCGTCCGGGGCGGTGGAAGAATTGGCTGAGAAGAGCGCGTTGCTCCCACCCCCCTCCCATGGTTGGAGAGGGATTAAACTGCGATCTCACGGCGCCGGGCTCGTCTCCAACAAAAGGAGCAGGAGACAGGGTCCGCACGCACGGAGCGAGGGGGAAGGCATCGCCAACGAGACATTCGGTCCGGCGTCGCCGCTGAAGCGCAGACCCAGCGAGGATGGTCCCCAACTCCAGCCACATCTGTGTGTCCGGGAGCCGGGCGGGCTGCGTGCGGCACTCCGATCCCCGGGATTCGGGACTCTGAGATCCCTCCACACCTCCGGCGTCTTCATTTTCACCTTCAGTGTGCATGCGCTATACTGGCGCGGCGGCCAGCGGGCCAACTCTAATATATATTTAATATGATCTTGCAGGCCAAATATAATTATATCGCGGGCCAAATTTGGCCCGCAGGCCAGAGTTTGACATGTGTGCTCGAAGGAATAAAGTCGTAATCTGATTAACTTTTCCCTGTAACTTAGTTTCTCAAGTCTGATGGCATCCCAGTAAATCTTCTCTGCACTTTCAATGTTTTTGATATTTTACCTCTGGTTAGGTGACCAAAACCACACGTAATTCTCCAAATGCGGCTCACCAATATCTTCAATAAATGATAAAATCAAATCTTTGTAAACTCTATCACTAAAACCCATGTGAGCTCTCCTTGCCATTTATGCAATTGCCCTTTCTTTATCCTTTTATTGGGTCCTAATATATATCTTCCTAACTGTGATATTGCTTTGCCACCCTCTCAGGAGAAACCCAATAGAATTTAGTTATTGAGTTGAGAAAACAGAGTTATGTTAACTCTAATCTTTCATCTGCTCCCTGGACAAATATATACAATAGGCCCATATGGCTGTCCTTTTACATGGAATTTAAAACAGTGGAATGTTTTCTAGTGATGGCTTTGGACCAATTAACATGATTGTCAATAGCAATGCAGTTTTTATTTTTTTTACCTAAACATCTGCTATTACTGTTTGTGTTCAGAATAAAGCAGGTGGTCATGGTATTATATTCCATGGCCTGTCAGCAACTCAACTATCGGAAAACCTGATGGAAACGCAGAAGGCATCTGTTGTCACTCCTGTTTCACATTCAGCAACTAAACAATGGACAGACACTGGGTAACTTCATTTCTTGTCAACTTACTCATGGCTGCAGCTTTTTCCCTTTTATTTATTCATTCTTCCTCAATCACTCCCTTCGGCTCTCAAGACCCTTTTTTCATTCAAACTATATTCCTAAAAAAATTAAAGGTGCATCTGTAATAAGCCAACATGCACCTTCAACTATGGCATATAGCTTTTAAATTAAAAATTAATGTTATTTTAATGTTCCTGATTAAATCCTCCTTAAACCTGCCAAAGTAAACTACAAATATGCACAGGATAAAGTGCTTACTGAATAAAATCAACATGTTATTTTCAATGGAGGAATGGGGGATATGTGATGTTGTTTTTACAGTGTCGCTGTTCCTTGCTCACAAATGCTTATGTGTGTTTCTAACAAAATAAAGCATTTGGGGAAGAGGAATTTCTTCCTGTCATATTTGGACCATCAAACCAATGTTGCCATCACACCCATCCTACTGTGAAAGTCACATAAAGAGCAAACATTTCAATTGAGATGTTCACAAAGTAGTGTTGTTGGGATTTGCTATATAAAACTCGGGTGTTTGTAAAGGGTTGGTATGATACAGGAAACCCTGGCAAATTTCTACAGACATGTGATAGAAAGTGTGAACATCAACATGCCTGAGCGTAAAGCCCTTCAAAAGGTCATGGACACAGCACAGGACATCAAAGATAAAACCCTCCCCTCTATCGAGAACATCTACAGGGAATGCTGCCTTCAGAGAGCAGCAGCAATCATCGAGGATCCACACCACCCAGCACATGCTCTGTTCTCACTGCTGCCATCAGGAAAGAGGTATCGGCACTACAAGACTCGCACCCCCAGGTTCAGGAACAGCTGCTACCCCTCCACCATCAGACTCCTCAACAACTAACTCAATTAGGGACTCATTTAAGGACTCTTACATGTGCACTTTATTGATTTTTTTTTATTATCTCTGTATTGGACAGTTTGTTTACATTCATTATCAGTTTACAGTTCTTTATTTGTTTACATATATTCACTGTGTACAGTTTTATTTGCACTACCAATTAGTGGTAGTTCTACCTCACCAACAGGAAAAAGAATCTCAGGGTTGTATGTGATGTCATGTACATAGTCAGACAATAAATCTGAAATCTGAACACTGTATAAGACAAGTGACATAACTGGTGAAATAATTGTAATGATTCAGTGAATGCAGGAATGATGGAAAGTGGAGTGAAAAAGTGCTCCCAATGAGTCAGAAGAAGCAGAACAGGCTGGTGAAGAACATTACCACTGGAGGCATATTCATTTAGCCCATGATCCTCTGGAAGAATGAAAGTGTGCACTTTGATGAAGATTGCAAGACAAGCAACATCCCATGCTTGCTTAACCTGATGGGTTTTAAGTAAAAAGTCAATGAAGTTTCCTCTCCTTGAGTGTGGAGTTTGACTGATCTCTATCGTGCAGTAGCCTCATGAAATTTCCTTGGTCTTCTTTAATGACACACCAAGGAAACTCCCCGGTATGATGCATATACTTGCTTAAGTGGTGGTGTAGAGGATTTTCACCAGGTTCAACCCAAAGATGAGGAAGTTTGTCCATGAAGTAAAACACAAAAGTATGTAGATGCTGCGATTGTTGATAAAAAGTGTTAAGTGGATATGAAAAGAGGACAGGAGAAAGGAAATGTGAGAATTGATGGGGGATGGGTAATGTATGGCTCTATGTATGGAGATGGGGAGGGGAGGGTGAAAGGGAAAAGAGCTAGAGGAAGGAGACAAGGAAAGGATGGGGAGGATGTTTCTAACTGAAACTGCAGAAGTCAATGTTAATGCCATCTGACTGGAGGGTTGCCCAGATGGAATATGAGGAGTTATTCCTCCAATTTGCGAATGGTCTCAGTCTGGAAGTGCAAGAAACCATAGAGAGTTATGTTAGCAAATCAATGGGGTGGGGAATTGAAATGATTTGCCACTGGGAGATCCATGCTATTGTAGCAGACAGAGCCAAGATGCTCAAAGACACTGTCTCTCAGTCTGTGTCCAGTGTTCAATGTCTCACAAATAGAGGAGTCCACAACAAGAGCAGTGGATACAGTAGATGAACCCTGCATATTGACAAATGAACTGTTGCTTCACTTGTAAGGACTGTTTGGGGCTCTGAATGGTGGTGAGGGAGGAGGTGTGGGCACAAGTGGAGCATCTCCTGCAGTTGAAGGGAGAGGTACCAAGGGGGTGGTTATTGGGAAGGAAGGAATAAACGGGGAAGTCAAGAAGGGAGCAGTCCCTGTGGAAGGAAGAAAGGGGAGGAGAGGGGAAGACGTGACTGCTGGTGGGATCATGTAATAGGTGTCGGAAATAGAGGAGGATGATATGTTGGATGTGGTGGGGTGTCAAGTCAAGTTTATTGTCATCTGATTGTACAAGTACAACCTGAAGAAACAGCGTTCTCAGGGCCTTGGTCCAAACATGCAAACGTACAACCAGACATAAAACACAGATAAACAATATATATGCAGGACAAGTATTTTATCAATTAAAAAAATAAATATTGTTTTGTACAAATGGGAGTATCAGATGGTTAGTGTGAGCAGTTCCTCTGGTTGTTCAGCATTCTCACTGCCCCTGAGAAGAAGCTGTTCCTCAGCCTGGTGGTGCTGGCTCTGATACTCCTATATCTCTTTCCCTACAGGAGCAGCTGAAAGATGTTGTGTGTGGGGTGGAAGGGGTCCTCAATGATTTTGCGCACACTCTTCAGACAACAATCCTGGTAGATCACTTTGATGGGGGGTGGGTGAAGCGAGACACCAGTGATCCTCTCTGCCACTCATGTGGATTGATCTCGATCCATTTTTCTGCAGCATCCATACCACACCTTGATGCAGCCAGCCAGGACGCTCTCAATTGAGCTCCTATAGAAGGGTAACATAATGATGGTTGGTAGCCTTGCCTGCTTCAGTATTCTCAGGAAGTGCAGTCGCTGTTGTGCCTTCCTGACAATAAGGAGATGTTGAGTGTCCATGATAAGACACCTGTTAATTGAACTCCAGGAATTTAGTGCTCTCCACTCTCCCTACCCCAGAGTTGTTGAAGTGTAGTGGAGAGTGGTCATTCTTGGACCTCCTGAAGTACAAGAACATCTCCTTCATCTTGTCCATGCCAAGACTCAGGTTGTAACTCTCACACCCTTTCACGAGATTTTCCATCTCTTCTCTGAGGTGCAACTCATCATTGTTGCTGATGAGGATAATGACTGTTGTGTCATCTGCAAACTTGATGAAGCTGTTGGAACTGGATCTGGTGATACATTCATGGGTCAATAGTGTGAACAGGAGTGGTTGAGCACATAGGTCTGAGGTGGGTTAGAGCTCAATGTGATGGATCTCAATCTTCTGCTATCAACCCTGACAGACTGGTCTTTCCATTAGGAAGTCCAGGATCCAGTTACAGAGAGGGGTGTTGAGTCCTAGCAAGGACACCTTCTCCAGCAGCCTCTAGGGAATGATGATAAAAACCACTGAGCTGAAATCAATGAACAACAGTCTGGCATATGAGGCATTATTCTCCAGGTGGGCCAGGATGGAGTGAAACGACAAGGCTGTAGCATTGTCCATAAAACAGTTTTTTGCTTTAGGTGATTTGAAATGGATCCAGTGTCCCTGGGAGTTGAGTTCCATCACCAGACACTTGAAGCTTTTCATATTGGTGGAGGTCAGTGCCACATGGCGATAGTTTTTGAGACCTGTTGTTGTCATCCTCTTGGGCGATGGTAGCCTTCTTGAATGATGGAATGCTGGCATTGAGGTGTTGAAGGTGTCTGTGACGACCTCCAAATTGGTCCTTCATTACCCATCCATATATGTTGTCTTCCCCACCCCCCCCCACCCCCACCCCCCCGGCCTGGAGAGGGTTCTGCTCATCTCGGCTGTGGCTATGTGCAGGACACAGAGATAAGGACAAGGAGAATCCTGTCCTTGTTGCACGTGTGGATGGAAGAGACCAGGGCAGAAGTGCAGATAATGGAAGATATCGGGTGAGGGCCAAATTGATGGTGGTAGAGGGGAAGCCATATTCTTTGAAGAAGGAAGAGAGCTCTGATGAACTGGGATGAGAGACCTCATCCTGGGAGCAGGTGCAACGGTGATGGAGAAATTGAGAAAAATGAATGGAATCTTTACAGGGAACAGGGTGTGAAGAGGTGTAACTGTGGGAGTTGGTGAGCTTGTAGAAGATGTCTGTCAAGAGTTTGTCTCCTTAGATGAGGAGAGAGAGATCGAGAAAAGGGAGAGCGTTGCAAGAGATGGACCAAGTGAATCTGAGGTCAGGTTGGAAGTTGGCAGCAAAGTGGAGAAAGTCAACGAGCAGCACCAAAGTAGCCATCAAGATAGCAGAGGAAGGGTTGAGGAGCCTTACAGTATGTATGTAAGCTGGCAGTATAGCAAATAAAAATCAGGGATAGCTGGTGCCTATGTGGTACCCATTCCCATAGCTACCCCTTCAACTTGGTTAAAGTGACGTAAGTCAAAGAAGAAGTTGTTGAGGAGGAGAACATATTCTGCCAGCCAGAGAAGGGTAGAAGTGTGGGGTGAGTGGTTGAGATTGTTGTCGAGAAAGAAATGAAGAGCTTTGAGGTGTTCAGCATAGGGAATGGAAGTGTATAGAGATTGGAAGTCCATAGTAAAGATGAGGTGATTGAGTCCAGGAAATTGGAAGTTGTTGATGGAGGGCATGTGAAATATTGCAGATGTAGGTGGGGAGAGACTGGACCGAGGGGGAAAAATGGAGTTGAGGAAAGTGGAGACCAATTCAATAGGGCATGAGCACAGAGACATGATGGGTCTTCCAGGACAATTGGATTTGGATACAATGAAGTTGGAGGCTGTGCAAGGGAGATGACCGGAAGTGATGTGTTCAGAGATAGTGCATTATAGAGTGATTTGATGAGATTTGGTGGGGTCCTGTTTGCAGGGTAAGTAAGAGGGTGTATCTGAGAGTTGTTGTCTGGCTTCTGCCAAATAGAGGTTCATGTGCCAGACCACAACAGTGCCACCCTTGTCTGCATGATGATGGTGAGGTTGGGATTAGTGCAGAGATAGTGAGGGCAAGGTGTTCTGAGGGGGTGGGATAGGAATGATTGAGGGAAGTGGTGAATTTGAGATGATGCCTCAGCAATAGTTGGAAGCATAAAGGCCTAGAGCAGGCATAAGGCCAGAATGACATGTCCAAGAGAAGAAAGAATGTTTAAAGCAGGAGAAGAAGTCTGTAGTGGGGGGTGGAGAATCCTGGTTGTAGAAGTGGGCAAGGAGACAGAGCCGAAAGAAGTGTTCGGCATTATGGCTTGCATGGTGGGAGTTTGCAATAGAGACCCGATCCAATAGGTACCAGGGTAAGGTGGGGACCCATGTCAGGAGTTCGGTCCTTAAGGCCTCTGGAGATATTGAGTTGTCTTGGCCTATGCTCATTACAATTCAGAAGAGTGAGAGGGGATCTTATAGAAACAGATACAATTATGAAAATGATGGGCAAGATAGAGGCAGGAAAGTTGTTTTCAGTCAGTGAGACCAGAACTAGGGCAGAGAGCATCAAAGTTTAGGGGAGTAGATTTAGGACAACAATGAGGATGAATTGCTTTTCAGAGAGATTCAAGATTCTTGATTATTTTATTTTCATGTAATAAAACAAAAAAATGTAATATTGCAAGAAATTTCCTTTCATCCACTGTAAGCCAGACAAAGATTTACCATCAGCACAAAATGTCCAGCGCCC
Organism: Narcine bancroftii; assembly: GCF_036971445.1. Lineage (NCBI taxonomy): Eukaryota > Metazoa > Chordata > Chondrichthyes > Torpediniformes > Narcinidae > Narcine > Narcine bancroftii. Next base: position 152,550,201 of record NC_091471.1, read on the forward strand.
CTTACAGTCAGAGAAAGAGAAGCAAAAGAGAACTCCACCCCCCCCCCCCCAAGTGTCACACATATTCATCGATTTGCTTCCACCAATCCTGGAGCCTGCACAGCCACAGACTTCAGTCCAAACCATCAGTAACCTGAGTTCCAAATCCAAATTTCTGACATGATCAGGAAGCCCTCAATGCCCCCAGCACGCTCTCACATCTTGGTCACCAGAAAAGTAAATCAAAAAATTATCTGTCCAAGGAAGCAGTGGCGTCTTTACGATATTTAAGAAATATAGATGCATGGTGGGGGAATTAAGGGTGATTAAGGTTAATTCCATGGCCAGATCAGGGATGATTTTATTGAATGTGGAGTTGGCTCAATGGGCTAGATTACCTCCTTCTCCTCCTCATTCTTAATTTCTTATGTTCTTTTGCTTTGGCTTGTTATCAGTCAATACGATAAGATGACAGTTGTTAAAAAATGATTATTTCATGGCACAGAAATCCTTAATAATATGGATCTGACTGAAGAGATACAGCACTCAGAACTGTAGGTTATTTATGAAGCTGGTTACTTTTTGATTATGCGTGAAAGACTAATTACAATATGCCTGAATTATATTGGTAATGTTACTCCTGCAGCTGAATAAAGTTCATTAGAATTCTTAATGACATTAATTGTAAAATTTCACTGCATTTTGATGGCTGCACTAGTCTCTGAATGCTTACTCAACTATTTTATTCAATGTTAGTTATGCACCAACAGATTTCATCATTTGATATTCATATTTTGTTATAGTTTCTCCCTTGAGATTTTTTTTTACTCCACTCTTCATATAATTTGGCTACAAGCAGTTGCGATGATTTCTGTTTTTAGTGCTCAGCTTGGATTTATACATCTTTCGCAAGGGGATGTTGAATTTTCAGATGATTGGTCCATTTGTTTAATGTCATTAAATATCCTGACTTGCATGGAGAGCAATTGCTGCGCAACAGCATGTAAAATTGAGAGGGAGGATGATTGGAAGCAGGGTCCTGGCATCCATTGAGAAGGGGGTTGAGACTGTGAGGAAGCCACCAGAAAATCAAGCTGGCAGATGCAAAGGGTCTTTATTCTGCACAAACAGGTCTTCTGTTTCTCCTCTAACAACACACTGATATTTTCATACATTTTAAGAACAAATAACAGAAAATGATTATCCATAGTTTCAATAGATATCATAGCCTATTTGTGGAATTGCATATTTACAATGGGAGCACATCCCAATTGATAGACACCTTTTGAATATTCGGATACTTGCACCAAGTCCAAGAGGTTTCAAAGAAGAAACACCTGACATCCAAAATACATTTTTGTAACCATGTTGAGAGATGGCTTTCCTGGATGTACATGACAAAACAGACAGGAATAAACTGGCAGGATTATGTCTTTAACAACATGTTAATACAGGAAATGGCTGTCATGAGCGTTTCAGTGAGATTGATTAACATGTCATTCATTTATTAGCTTCTCCTGTGAAATTACAAAGGTACAAAATCAGAATGCCTCACACCTGATGACTAGTCATGATTGCCTTAAAGAATCAGTGGAAATTAAATTGTGAACAGGATTTATTTTGTAAACTCGCTCTCACTTGAATAAACTGGGTGCTCCCCTATTCCATAACTTTTGAAGATATCCCACTGACATCAATTGAGAAGGTGGGTTACCGACATCCACTGAGTAGCATGGGAGGGTAATCAATAAAAAGTGCAATTGACACTGGATTTGGGGTGCACAAGAATGGTTCAGGGGGTGGATAAATGTTGTTTAACTATAATTGGACTTTTAATATGAATCCAAGACAAGTGAGCTTCCATACCAAGCATTGCATTTAGCTAATTATTTGTAAAAAAGTGTAACTTTTGCCCACAGTAGGTGTGATACTACCAAGCAGCAAAATGATCTCTATAAGAATTAAATATCTGCATACATGATATGCCTTACTGCCTATCTCAAGTATACCCTTGACCATCATTAGTTCATATAGTTTTGCTCACCACTTGCATCTGTCTCGCCATATAGCAGGAAAGAGCCTCTGCATAGCCATAGCCACTGAAAATTGTGAGTGTGGCTCCAAAATTCACTGGCTGTGGAGCTATAGAAAATGAAACAAGGCAAATAGCCCAGTTGTCACCCATAAAACTAGACAGTGGTGTTGTGATTTCATTGAGCCCAGATTCCAAGCTTTTACACATTTCAAGAATGACAGGTGTTAAGATCTTGTCTTAAAGCAGGAAAAGGCAGAGATTTCAGAAAGAGCAATCAGAGCAGTGCACAGCTTCTCTGAACATGATCTAGATCTTCAAGTTCTGCAGATCAGTAACATTTCAGTCAGTGTAGTCCAAACCTCATTTCAAGTAAAATAGAACAAATTTAATTGTAGAATTAAATAAAACAGCAAGATGTGCAGTGATGTAAGTCAGACGACCTTCAGCATTTTTTTTCTGGCCTGTTCAGTAGCCCAGCTATCAATTAGGAAGTATTGGGGGTCTTACCTCCAGGCCTTGAAAGTACGTAAAAGACCAAGAGCTTCAATGAACTAAATGTTTGTGGTTAATAGGATGTGATCAGAACAATCCATTTCTTTTCTAACAACTCCTTAGGGAGACATTAATAACATACGTTTATCTGATTGTTTGCAGGACAGATGTCTAGATGTTCCTGTCAGTTTACAGCACTAAACCCTCAATGCAATGACATGTTCTCCACTTCCAAGATTTGTTTCATGAAAATCAAGGTGAGTGGAGCTCTGGACTTCACTGGAGGCAATAATATTTGAAAAGAGCATAGAAGACCCCTGTCCCTTTCTTATTGACAGATCTGTGAAAAATTAAATTGAATATCTTGGGTGCAGCAAGTTTCCCATCAGCCACAACCCACCTCACTGCAAATCAAGAAAACCCTTCTTTTTCCACTGCTAAATCTTCTGACCTGCCATCAAAACCTAATGGACAGATCCAAAGAAGGACAATCATTCTTCAAAACAGCAGGCTATCAGTATGACAGCAGACAGATCAATAATTGCTCACCACATTTCCGCTAAGTTGGAGGATTTGAACTACGAAATTAAACAAGACTGGGTGGAAAGAATATTAGAGAATCATGATGGTTATTGTACAAGTATCTTGAGGCCAAGACCATTCATCCATTGGATGATATGTGACTCCTCAGATGCAAAGACTCAAAAATGACTCTTAATTAAAGGACAGTTAGGAAAGGACAACCAAGTCTAGCATTTCCAGGAATTAATAAAGTAAAGAAAAATGATTTCATCATTCTATTTAACTGTTTATTTCTATGTCTTATTTAATCCTTGGATAGGGTTCTGCTCATCTCGGCCATGTTTGTGCAGGGGGCCCATTCATCAGGGGGACATGGATCTTTCTTTGGCATTTTTCTATTCTTCTCATCAAACCAAGGTATTCAGTCTGTCCGGAAGGGAGACATTATTGTCCTTAATTCGCAAGGTTGACTTGTAATCCATTATAGTCTTGATCCCTTGCCACATGCATCTAGTGTCGCCGGTATCGCACAGCTGCCTGTGGATCGTCTGTACATAACCTCGCTTTGCCTTCCAGATTGCATGGGAGAGTTCAGCCCTGGCTGATCTTGATGCCATCCTACACCCAGTCCTGAAGGCAGCATCGTGAGCTCTGAAAAGGGCGTGGACTTCTGCATCCAACCATGGTTTCTGAATAGCCCTGGTTATGAAGCAGTTGATCTCAGTGGCATCCTCAATACACTTGCTGATGTAGCCAGTAACTGAGCTCGTGTACTCCTCTATGTTTATATGACCATTGTAAGTGGTTGTCTCCCTGAACCATCGCCAGTTCATGATCTCAAAGCAGTCTTGGTGCGCAGCTATGGCAACCTCCCCACCCCCTCCTCTGACAATGTCCTGATCTGCCTGAAAAATTACTTAGTTTGCTTTGCCAGCAGTCTGTACACCAGGGTTAGCAAGTCAAATATGTAATCTGAGTAACCAAGGAAAGGGTGAGGTGCAGCCTTGTACACAACAGAGACATTGGTATTCACCTGATCTAAGGTGTTCTTTCCTCTGGTGGTGAAGTTCACATGCTGTTGAAATTGTGGTAAGACCATTTTCAGGTTGATGTGATTAAAGTCACCAGCACCATCAGGGTGGGAAGTCTGGACTTTGCAGATGGAATGTTGTGATGGAACCACTGTGTAACTGTTAGTGCTGTCTAATACAAGTGTATTGTATGGGCTGGTCCACCCCAGTACCTGTAACTCCTCACCTGAGAATCCCCATAAAGGCTGTTACATCCAAACCCCTCCCTCAGTACCTGCCTTGGAACTGGGCCAGCAACATGTGAGACATGTATGAAGTTTATGATGATTAAAGCCTATTAATCATGATTTCTAGTCTGATGCAAGTCATTGATAGCATACCAACTGTAAAGCTCATTCATGTCTTTGCCCTCATTAGCTAAAGGCAGAATGAAAATTGCAGCAATTAATATGACCGAGAATTCCCAGGGATGTGTTTCACCAGAAACTACTCTATCTCTGCTGAGTAGAAGGCCTTCACAACAGAGACATTGGAGCACCAGTTCTCAATGATGTAAATGCACAGCCCCCTTCCTCGACCTCAATGGAGGAGGGCAAATTTGATTTACTTGTCCACAAAAAGTAATAGGGAGAATCCTGGGAATTGCTGACTAGTGAATCTTATGTCAGGGTTCAGCCAACTATTGGAGAGAATTCAAATGAATAGGATTTACAAGCATTTGGAGAAGTATAGTCTTGTAAGGGATACTCAGTGTGATTTAGTGTGGGAAGATTGTGTCGTGTGAACCTAATTGAATTTTTCGAGGAGGTGACAAAACATGAAGGTAGAGCCTTAGATGTGGATGTACATCAATTTTTATGTCATTTGACATTTCCTCATGGACGGCTTATCCAAAAAGATATGAAACATGGAATCCATTCAAATGTGGCTGTGTGAAGTCAGAAGTGGCTGGTCCAAAGAAAGAAAGAAGGTGGCAGTACATGAAGCGTATTCTGACTGGGGGGAGGGGGAGTTCAGTGACCAGTGGGGTTCACAGAGGTCAGTTATGTGACCTATGTTCTTTGTAATCTTTGTAAGTTACTTGGTTGAGAAGGTGGAAGGTGGGTGAGTAAATTTGCAGCTGACACAAAGGTTTGAGGTGATGTGGATAGTGTAAAAGGTTGTTGCAAGGTGCCACGGGATATAGGAAGAATGCAGGGTTGGGTGGAGAGGTTGGAGATAGAGTTCAATTTGGAAATTTGTGACACAATTTGAAAGATCAAATCCAAAGGCAGAGTACAAAGTTAACAGCAGAATCCTTAGCAGTGTGGAAGAACAGAGGGGTCTTGTATCCAGGTCCAATGATTCCACAAAGTTGCTGTGTGTTGACAGAGTGGTTAAGAAGGTGTATGGTGTAATGGCTTTCATTAGTTAAGGGATTGAGTTCAAGAGCCATTAGGTAAAGTGCAGCTCTATAAAGCTCTGACTGGACACACTTTGAGCATTATGTTCTGTTCTGATTGCCTCCTCAAACAATATGGAAAGTTTGTAGAGGATATGGAAGATATTTACCAGGATGCTGTCTGGATTTGAGGAAATATTTTCTGAGGAAAGGTTGAGCGACCAGGGGCTTTTTTCTTTGGAGCAACTGAGGATGAGACGCAACAATAGCAAGATTATGAGAGTCATATAGAGGATGGACAGCCAGCACTTTTTGTCCCCAGAGATGTAATAGCCAATACCAGAGGACATCTATTTAAGGGGAGCTTTTTCCACAGAGAATGGCGGGGTGTCTGGAATGTATTGCTGGGTGTGGTGGTGGAAGCTGTTACTAAAGGAGCATTTAAAAGGCTCTTAGATAATGTAAGAAAAATAGGAGGTTATGGACTGTGAGTAAGGGAAGGATTAGATTGATTTTGGTGTGGGTTTTTTATGGGTTGGCACAACATTGAGGGCCAAAGGGCATGTACTGTACTGAGCTGCACTGTTCTACAGCCTATGTTCCCTAGTATCTGAAATAAGATTTGGACCCTCACTGACTCAAATTTTACTTGAAGATCCAAGATCTTGTGCAGTGAAGCTGTGCTTTGCTCTAATAACTCTTTTCAGCCATTTGTTCTCTGGGTACTCATATTTAAATGCAAATCAAATGAATGGACCTTAATATGAACTGTGAATCTCCAAGTTCAGTTGTATTCTTTTACTGCCCTTCACCACTTTAACCATACTTACATATAAACCACGAATTCTCAAAAGAGAAGATCACTTATATAAAAAAATACTAATGACCAGCATATTTATGAATACATGCATATCATTATTGGAGGACGTTATGATCAATACCAGTCTTGAGGTGATATTTCTTCTTTCTTCTTTTTCTTTGGCTTGGCTTCGCGGACGAAGATTTATGGAGGGGGTAAATGTCCACGTCAGCTGCAGGCTCGTTTGTGGCTGACAAGTCCGATGAGGGACAGGCAGACACGGTTGCAGCGGTTGCAAGGGAAAATTGGTGGGTTGGGGTTGGGTGTTGGGTTTTTCCTCCTTTGTCTTTTGTCAGTGAGGTGGGCTCTGCGGTCTTCTTCAAAGGAGGTTGCTGCCCGCCGAACTGTGAGGTGCCAAGATGCACGGTTTGAGGCGATATCAGCCCACTGGTGGTGATCAATGTGGCAGGCACCAAGAGATTTCTTTTGGCAGTCCTTGTACCTCTTCTTTGGTGCACCTCTGTCTCAGTGGCCAGTGGAGAGCTCGCCATATAACACGATCTTGGGAAGGCGATGGTCCTCCATTCTGGAGTCGTGACCTACACAGCGCAGTTGGATCTTCAGCAGCGTGGACTCGATGCTGTCGGCCTCTGCCATCTCGAGTACTTCGCTGTTAGGGATGAAGGCGCTCCAATGAATGTTGAGGATGGAGCGGAGACAACGCTGGTGGAAGCGTTCTAGGAGCCGTAGGTGATGCCGGTAAAGGACCCATGATTCGGAGCCGAACAGGAGGGTGGGTATGACAACGGCTCTGTATACGCTAATCTTTGTGAGGTTTTTCAGTGGGTTGTTTTTCCAAACTCTTTTGTGTAGTCTTCCAAAGGATCTATTTACCTTGGCGAATCTGTTTTCTATCTCGTTGTCGATCCTTGCATCCGATGAAATGGTGCAGCTGAGATAGGTAAACTGGTTGACCGTTTTGAGTTTTGTGTGCCCAATGGAGATGTGGGGGGGGGGGGGGGCTGGTAGTCATGGTGGGGAGCTGGCTTATGGAGGACCTCATTTTCTTCAGGCTGACTTCCAGGCCAAACATTTTGGCAGTTTCCGCAAAACAGGACGTCAAGCGCTAAAGAGCTGGCTCTGAATGGGCAACTAAAGTGGCATCGTCTGCAAAGAGTAGTTCACGGACAAGTTGCTCTTGTGTCTTGGTGTGAGCTTGCAGGCGCCTCAGATTGAAGAGACTGCCATCCATGCGATACCGGATGTAAACAGCGTCTTCATTGTTGAGGTCTTTCATGGCTTGTTTCAGCATCATGCTGAAGAAGATTGAAAAGAGGGTTGGTGCAAGAACACAGCCTTGCTTCACACTATTGTTAATGGAGAAGGGTTCAGAGAGCTCATTGCTGTATCTGACCCAACCTTGTTGGTTTTCGTGCAGTTGGATAACCATGTTGAGGAACTTTGGGGGGCATCCGAGGCACTCTAGTATTTGCCAAAGCCCTTTCCTGCTCACGGAAGGCTTTGGTGAGGTCAACAAAGGTAATGTAGAGTCCTTTGTTTTGTTCTCTGCATTTTTCTTGGAGCTGTCTGAGGGCAAAGACCATGTCAGTGGTTCCTCTGTTTGTGCCAAAGCCACACTGTGATTCTGGGAGAACATTTTCGGTGACACTAGGTATTATTCTGTTTAGTGATATGATACTACTGCTTCAGCAAGACATGAAACAATAAAATGCACAAATAGGCATCTATTGCATAGTTTCCAGCACATGATGTTTTCACTATTCCTCACACTTTTAAGATTCTCTTTGTCTGATCCTGTGATCTCTGGTACATGAGAACACATTGACTTTCTGCTTCCTGACAGTGTCATTTAGAAGAGTCACAGACAGAGTGTCGTCCCATGAAAAAGTAGACCCTTCAACCCCATGGGTCCATGCCAACTATCAGGTACCCTTCTAAAATAATCCCATTGACAGAATTTGATCTGTCGCCTTCTTTGTTTTGGTGATTCCAGTACTTGTTCAGGTATCTCTTAGATGCTGTGAAAGTATCTGCCCTCATCAGTTCCATTTCTGATTCTATCTATCTATCCTCAGAGCAAAAATAATTCTTACTCAGATCCTCTCTAAGCATTTTACTCCTTACCCTAAATCTCCACCTTCCAGTTTATGACACATCTGCTCTGAGGATAATTTTCTTTCTGTCTACCCATTTAGGACAATTTATATAGCCCTGTTAGGTCTCCCAGAGCCTCTCTTGGTCCAAGGAAGAAAAAAAACCTATACCATCCAGTCTGTGTCATAAATGACTGCTCCATTCCAGGCAACATCCTGTTAAATATCCTTTGCATTCTCTCCAATCCAATCACGTCCATCCTACAGAATTTCTCCACAAATACTTCACTTCTCTGGGACATTTTTTTCAGGAACTTCTCTGTTGTAAAACCCAAAACTACATATAGACTGATCGCAGCATTCAAAAGCAACATCACAGTGATTTAAAACAATTAAAATCTTATTTCTACAGTTCTTTTCACAGCCTCTAAACATCACATGGGGCTTTACAGCTCACTAAACTATTTAGCAGCAAATGCTCTTTCACAATGTGCACTACTCAATTCGTGCATTAGCTGCTCCCACAGACAGCGATGTGCTAAAGACTAGAAATATATCTTCAATATCATTGGTTGAGGTTTTAAGTATCCTGAGCTACATGAGATTACTCCCTGGAAGAGAATATAACACAATCTACCAATAACTGCAGATATTTTTCACACACACTATTGTGAAAGCTTAATTGACCACAAAATCTAATAATTTGGACCAGATTTTGGTTTCAAAGTAATACTAAACTTAATATTTTAGTTTTTAGCTTGAATTAAAAACAAGTTTTAAGAAGCAGAAAACCGAGGAGAACAGAAGAGAGAAAAAGGAGGAGATTGTTGATAGGGCGAGTTAAATGACAAAACAGATAATAAATGCAATGTAACAAAGAAATAGAGTAAGGGCAAATGCAGAGTCATTATGTGAAATTAATAGCAGAAGGCCATTCAGCTCTTTGTGTCTGCGCCATCTTTCGCTATGACCATGGCTGCTCATGTAACTTCAATTCCCATTTCCATCTTTCACTCTTCACCTCTCGACCCCTTTAACCATAAGGGCTATTCCTTTTTAAAAATATCTAATGAACAGTCCTCAACAACTTTCTGTGGCAGGGAGTTCCACAAGTTCACAACTCACTGAGCGAAGAGGTTTCTCCCCATCTGAGTCCGAAATGGCTTATTTGTTATCCGTGGTCTGTGACCCCCATGGTCTGGACTTCCACAGCATCAGGAATGTTCTTTCTGCCTTTAACCTGTCGAGTCTTGTCAGAATCTTATATGTCTCAATGAGATCCCTTTTCATACTTCCAAATACTAATGTGGAAGAAACCACTGGAAATGTTCATTTCCTGATTTGTATTTTTGGAATTATTGTCTTGGAGACAGCAAAGTGCGTGACCAGATGATGAATCATTGAGCCACAGACCTCACAGCACAAAAACAAACCCTTCAACTCAACTTATCCATGCCCTACCATGTTTTCTATCCAAGCTAGTTCCATTTCCTTGCATTTCAAACCTTTCTTATCCATGCACCTGTTTAACTGTCTTTTAAATGTGAGAATTAAAGTTAGGGTTAAAGTACCCTCCTCTACCTCTTCCTTCAACAGCTCATTTCACATATCTACCACTCTCCATGTGGAAAACTGTGCCCCTCAGCTCCTTTTTAAATCTGACGTGCAGCTTTTTTGAGAGCTTAAGCAGTGTAGGGCTGAGATGCAGATTAAACTGTAAGGTGATTGGAAGCTCAAGATCATAATTATGGAGAAACACAAGAAGTGCAGATGATAGAATTGACATGCAAACAATGAGAGGCTGGAGCAAATAGGCGAAGCAGGCAGCTTGCAGGGAGCGAAATGATCAGTCAGTTTATCGGGTAAAGACATCGTGAGTTCACTTTTCTCAGCCTCCACCTCATCTAACTCTCCATCTACCAACCCCACTAATGATCAATCCTCCTCATTAACCTCATTCTCATTGCCATTTGTAAGCACCTCAAACTCAAATAATATTGAGCTAATCCTCACAGTAAGCTTTTACTCGACAAAGCATTCTGTTGACACCGTGGTTAAGTGAAAGAGCACACAAATGCTGGAGAATCTCAGCAGGTCAAACAGTGCCTTTATATAGCCCTGCATCAAGCCTGAAATGATGGTGATGTATCTTTACATTTACTACATAAAGGCACAGTTTGACCTGCTGAGTTTCTCCAGCATTTGTGTGTGTTTTTTTGAGCTCATCCTCTGTCACTTTCTTCTTCATGCCAACTTCCTTATTCGTGGCCTTCACTAGGCACAGTGGACCATTGCTCTCATCTTCAGAATTCCCAATCCATCTAGACTCCTCCCTCAGACTTCCAACTCTTTAATTCTTTTCAATGCAACCTGCCGTCTGACATTGACTATCTCCATCTTTCCATTTTTGTCAATCATATCACCCTGAAATAAACGGTGCCACACCAACTAATTCATGAAACATAGAATATACAACATTACAACACAGTACAGGTCCTTCAGCCCACGATGTTGTGCTGACCTATGCAACCTTTCTCCACAACAAGCTCATTTTTCCCGACTTCACACCCATATTTTTTTCTAGCATCCATGTGGCTAACCAAGAGTTTTTTTTAATTACCCTTTTGCACCAGTCTCCACCACCACCCTTGGGAATGCACCCACCATTCTCCATGTAATAAGCTTACTGTGATAGGACAGATTCTATCACCAATGTGTATATGTACAGATTGTAGGCCACTCCGACATAAAACCTACGACCCAAGGGCCTCGCTGCCACGTCCCAGCTTGCTTGGCCACGGCACACGAACCATGGGTGTAAAGGGTGGGGCCAGTACTGCACTCACTGCACTCCACCTAAAAGCACCTTTGCACAGGCACGAGGACAGGTCCACGTCCTCCCCCTCCACGTCCTCCCCCTCCACATCCTCCCCCTCCATGTCCTCCCCCTCCACGTCCTCCCCCTCAAAAGATGCTCACAAACTCAAGCTAGCATGCTGGAACATCAGGACCATGCTAGACAAGGCTGACAGCCACCGACCTGAACGTCGGTCTGCCCTCATTGCACATGAACTCCTCAGACTTGACATTGACATAGCCGCTCTCAGTGAAGTCCGCCTGGCAGATGTAAGCAGCCTCCAAGAACGCGGCGCGGGCTACACACTCTACTGGTCTGGCAAGCCTTTGGATGAACGACGCCTATCTGGTGTAGGCTTCATGGTCAAGAACTCCATTGCCTCCAAACTCGAAAACCTCTCGACAGGCCACTCGGACCGGATCATGTCCATGCGACTTCCCCTTAAAAACAAGCGTCGCATCACCCTCATCAGTGTCTATGCTCCAACCCTCCAGGCTGAATCAGCAGAAAAGGACAAATTCTACACTGACCTGCGCAACCTCATTCAACGCACCCCTACAGCCGACAAGGTTGTCATCCTTGGCAACTTCAACGCTCGCGTCGGCAAAGACTCAAAAACCTGGCCAGGAATCCTGGGCAAGCATGGTGTCGGCAAGTGCAACGACAATGGGCGCCTCCTGTTGGAGCTCTGCGCAGAACAGCGGCTTGTCATTACAAACACCCTTTTTCAGCAGAGGGACAGCCTGAAGACCACCTGGATGCATCCCCGATCCAAACACTGGCACCTCCTGGACTACGTCCTGGCGCGAGAAAGAGACAAACGAGATGTGCTCCACACCAGGGTGATGCCCAGCGCGAAATGCCACACTGACCACCGGCTGGTTCGCTGCAAGCTCAACCTTCACTTCAAGCCAAAGCCCAGGAACAGTAAAGCCCCAAGAGGTTCAATGTTGGAAACCTGCAGTCAGACGAAGTGAGAGGAAACTTCCAGGCAAACCTCAAAACAAAGCTCGACGATGCAATCCGCCTCACGGACTCGTCCCCTGAAACCCTCTGGGATCAGCTGAAGACTACCATACTGCAATCCACTGAAGAGGTACTGGGCTTCTCCTCCAGGATAAACAAGGACTGGTTCGACGATAACAGCCAGGAAATCCAGGACCTGCTGGCAAAGAAGCGAGCTGCCCACCAGGCTCACCTTACAAAGCCATCCTGTCCAGAGAGGAAACAAGCCTTCCGTTGCGCATGCAGCCATCATCAGCGCAAACTCCGAGAGATCCAAAATTAGTGGTGGACTAGCCTCGCCAAGCGAACCCAGCTCAGCGCGGACATTGGCGACTTCAGGGGTTTCTCCGAGGATCTAAAGGCTGTGTACAGCCCCTCACCCCAAGTCCAAAGCCCGCTGCGCAGCTCAGACGGCAAAGCCCTCCTCAGCGACAAGATCTCCATCCTCAACCGATGGTCAGAACACTTTCAATCTCTTTTCAGTGCCAACCGCTCAGTCCAAGATTCCGCCCTGCTCCAGCTCCCTCAACAGCCCCTAAGGCTAGAGCTGGATGAGGTCCTCACCCGGGATGAGACATATATGGCAATTGAACAACTGAAAAGTGGATAAGCAGCAGGTATGGATGGAATCCCCCCAGAGGTCTGGAAGGCTGGCGGCAAAACTCTGCATGTCAAACTGCATGAGTTTTTCAAGCTTTGTTGAGCCCAAGGAAAACTGCCTCAGGACCTTCGTGATGCCATCATCATCACCCTGTACAAAAACAAAGGCGAGAAATCAGACTGTTCAAACTACAGGGGAATCACGCTGCTCTCCATTGCAGGCAAAATCTTCGCTAGGATTCTCCTAAATAGAATAATACCTAGTGTCGCCGAAAATGTCCTCCCAGAATCACAGTGCGGCTTTCGCGCAAACAGAGGAACTACTGACATGGTCTTTGCCCTCAGACAGCTCCAAGAAAAGTGCAGAGAACAAAACAAAGGACTCTACATCACCTTTGTTGACCTCACCAAAGCCTTCGAAACCATGAGCAGGAAAGGGCTTTGGCAAATACTAGAGCGCATCGGATGCCCCCCAAAATTCCTCAACATGGTTATTCAACTGCACGAAAACCAACAAGGTCGGGTCAGATACAGCAATGAGCTCTCTGAACCCTTCTCCATTAACAATGGCGTGAAGCAAGGCTGTGTTCTCGCACCAACCCTCTTTTCAATCTTCTTCAGCATGATGCTGAAACAAGCCATGAAAGACCTCAACAATGAAGATGCTGTTTACATCCGGTACCGCACGGATGGCAGTCGCTTCAATCTGAGGCGCCTGCAAGCTCACACCAAGACACAAGAGAAACTTGTCCGTGAACTACTCTTTGCAGACGTTGCCGCTTTAGTTGCCCATTCAGAGCCAGCTCTTCAGCGCTTGACGTCCTGTTTTGCGGAAACTGCCAAAATGTTTGGACTGGAAGTCAGCCTGAAGAAAATGGAGGTCCTCCATCAGCCAGCTCCCCACCTTGACTACCAGCCCCCCCACATCTCCATCGGGCACACAAAACTCAAAACAGTCAACCAGTTTACCTATCTCAGTTGCACCATTTCATCAGATGCAAGGATTGACAACGAGATAGACAACAAACTCGCCAAGGCAAATAGCGCCATTGGAAGACTACACAAAAGAGTCTGGAAAAACAACCAACTGAAAAACCTCACAAAGATAAGCATATACAGAGCCGTTGTCATACCCACACTCCTGTTCAGCTCCGAATCATGGGTCCTCTACCGGCATCACCTACAGCTCCTAGAACGCTTCCACCAGCGTTGTCTCCGCTCCATCCTCAACATTCATTGGAGCGCCTTCATCCCTAACAGCGAAGTACTCGAGATGGCAGAGGCCGACAGCATCGAGTCCACGCTGCTGAAGATCCAACTGCGCTGGGTGGGTCACGTCTCCAGAATGGAGGACCATCGCCTTCCCAAGATCCTGTTATATGGCGAGCTCTCCACTGGCCACCGTGACAGAGGTGCACCAAAGAAGAGGTACAAGGACTGCCTAAAGAAATCTCTTGCTGCCTGCCACATTGACCACCGCGAGTGGGCTGATATCACCTCAAACCGTACATCTTGGCGCCTCACAGTTCTGCAGGCAGCAACCTCCTTTGAAGAAGACCGCAGAGCCCACCTCACTGACAAAAGACAAAGGAGGAAAAACCCAACACCCAACCCCAACCAACCAATTTTCCCCTGCAACCGCTGCAACCGTGTCTGCCTGTCCCGCATCGGACTTGTCAGCCACAAATGAGCCTGCAGCTGACGTGGATATTTACCCCCTCCATAAATCTTCGTCCGCGAAGCCAAGCCAAAGAAAAAGAAGAGTGTAGGATGACTGTGATTGGATGAGAGTATAGCCACACCTACTGGCAGGTCTTAAAGGATGCCTCCTAGCCAGACCAGGTCATTCTGGACTGGTCGACCTACATGTGATACGCTCCAGTCTTCGAGTTAATAAAAGCCTTGGTTTGGATCAACAAGTCTTTGGTTCTTTCAACGCGTATTACACTTACATTTCACATCTCCCCTAATCTTTCCTCCACTCACCTTAAATCAATGTCCTCTGCTATCTGCTGCTATTGCTCCAGGGAAAACAAAACTGAAACGTTTTCAGCATTTTCCCTTTTTTTTTCCCCCTCTTGTATCAGATTTGACATGGAATTTTCCATTCTAATTTGCACAAGCTTCTCAGTGTTATTTTTGCAATCCTTCCATCTGATTGGTTAAGGGATGCTTACCCTGTTTATTTCTGTCCCAGATGTCCTGTTGCTCTCACTGTGCTGTTGTTCGCTTGAAATTTCAACAACTTGCCAAACAAGTAATTCAATACCTAATCAAACAACAGCAGGTCCAACTAGCAGTCAGCGTTATAGTAAAACCTGGGCTAATTTCACACCCAACTTTTAGAGTAGTAAAGGGACACAAAGAGTATATCAGAATCTTTGAAGTTTTTCCAAGCACATGTTAGGAGGAGAATGAAATGCGGCAAAACAAATTGTACTCAGATTAATAATAACCAAAATCATTTTCTTCAGGCATTACTGTAATAAAGATGTTATTATCCCACATAAATGAAAATGACAATATTCCAGGAAAGAAATTAAACCATATTAATCTATAAAACATTAATAATTTCATTTCAAATTCATAATTCATTTGATTAAGTAAAGAACATAAGGAGGAGAAAGTTTTGCAGAGGAATTTAAATCCATGGGGTCAAATACAGAAGAAATATTTGAACTTGGAAGGTCAAATTTCAGAAAATAATCTAACCTGGATATATACTATACGTCAAATTTGAAATTGGCAATATCCAAAAAAGCATATCAGCAATTGCAAAAATTGTTTAATGTAATGGACAGACCTCTGAATATCCCTGGGTGCCTGAATAATTTTATGAAATCCTTTTTAATAGGAAAAAAATAAATTGTCTCTTTTTGTGAGTAAAATGATAAACATGTGTGAAAACATACATCCTCACAGAACAAAATCAAGATCACTGAAACTACCAGCCTCAACCAATATCAAATGTGCAGTACACCCTGCCAACAAAAGACAGTCAATTCCTTCTGCTTGTTAATCAGAAGCAGAATGTCTTTCTCACTGCTCTTCTCACTACTACCTTCAAGCAGAAGGCGCACAAACCTAAAGACCAGCACTTCTTGGTGCAAGAACGTTTCTTACTGACAGCTATTATGCGCTTGAACCTCCCCTTGTTACACTAATCAGCGACTGTTCCAACACCATAAGATGATTCTCTGCACTTTTTTGCACCGATAACAAAATATTTTTTTGTATTTATTTTCCCATTTTAATTCAATAAACTATTGCAATTCTTTACAACTTTTTTTGTAGTTATTTCTTTTTACAAAGTTCCTGTTCAGCTGCAGCAAGTAAGAATTTCACCGCTCGTGTACATTGTAAAATATATATGACATTAAACTCGTTGTCATTATTGCCACCATTTCTAAGAAGGTGGGTTTGGGCGCTATTGGTAGCCCAATAATTACACAAACAGAAGGCTGAGGGGAACGATAGGCTTTATTGAGCAAGAGACTGCTGTCCCGGGTCTAGGCTAGGAAAATGAGCGGGAAGGAGAGGGGGTTCGACCTTTATGGTCAGGGGTCACATGGGAAGAATCAAGGGAGGAGTATGGAGACCCCAGAGGGTGGGCCAGCCAGAACAAACAGTCATATCACCACATTTACCCCCCCCCACTTTTTTAAAAAGAACCCATCGGTAATAAACAAAACCCGGGGGAAAATACCACAGTGAAAAACAGTAACTCTAAATATCAACAATCAACAAAATGGCAGAAGAAGCAGGCACCCAGCACCCCCCCCCCCCCACCCCACCACCACCACCTAGATGTTGAGTCACACAGGCAGCCTTCTCTGTCTGCCGGACTGCTGGAGAGCCGGCGTTTCAGTATGGCACTCCTCCGAAGAGGGGGCCGACGGGGGAGTGTCCACTGTGTGGGTTGGGGTTCTGGCAGTGGACTCCTGAATCTCTGGGGAGTCCTCCACAGCTGTAGGAGTGGGAGGAGCCTAAACGTCTGGCTGCAGGGTTAGCAGCTCGGATTCCAGAGCTGTGCTTGGGTATGGCACCATTGGGTCCGCGGCGTGGTCAGCAGCCGACAAGGCAGTCTCGGGGTCTCTGGCCCTTGTCAGGTCTTGTAAGGGCACCATGTCCTCGTGGCCATCCGGGTACCTCACAATTGCATACTGGAGGTTGGCATAAATGAGGAGTACCGCTTCAACCAGTGAATCCATCTTATGGCCTCTGACATGAGTCCAAAGGAGAACCGGCCCTAGGGATGTCAGGCAGGGAGGGATGGAAGAACTATTCGCTGACCTCCTAGGGAAAGCAAAGAAGCATTCATGCAAGGTGGTGTTAGTTGCGCTGCAGAGTAATGACCGGATAGCATGGAGGGCTTCTGGCAAAACGTCCTGCCAGCGGGACACTGGTAAATATTTGGACCTGAGGACCAGGAGCACTGCCTTCAGACAGTGCCGTTCTCCCTTTCCACCTGTCCATTACCTCTGGGATTATAGTTGGTGGTTCTGCTGGTGGCTATGCCTCTGGTCAGGAAGTACTGACACAGCTCCTCACTCATGAACAAGGTCCCCTGGTCACTGTGAACATAGTCGGGGTACCCAAACAGAGTGAAAATACTGCTCAGGGCCTTGATGACCGTGATTGAGGTCATATCCGGGCAGGGAATTGCAAAGGGGAACCTGGAAAATTTGTCCACCAGCATCAGGAAGTAGGCATTCCTATTTGTGGTTGGGGGGGGGCCCTTGAAATCAATGCTGAGTTTTTCAAAAGGGCGGTGGCACCTTGATGAGGTGTGTCTTTTTGGCCAGTAGAACTGAGGCTTACACTCGGCGCAGATCTGGGAGCATCTGGTTGTGGACCGGACATCCTTGACAGAGTAGGGAAGTTTCCTTGACTTAATAAAATGATAGAATCTCGTGATTCCGGGGTGGCACAGACTGGTGTGCAGGACCCAGAGACTGTCGAGATGCACTCTGGTGCATGTCCCTTAGGATAGGACATCCGGGGGATCATTGACCTTACCTGGCCAGTATAAGATGTCATAATTGTAGGTAGATAACTCAATCTTCCACCTCAGAATCTTGTCATTCTTGATTTTACCCCATTGTTTGGCACTAAGCATGAAGGCAACTGCCCTCTGATCAGTCAACAGGGTAAATCTCTTACCGGCTAGGTAATGCCACCAGTGGCGAACTGCCTCAACGATCGCCTGCGCCTCCTTCTCAATGGAGGAGTGCCAGAGTTCGGGGCCATAAAGGGTCCGGGAAAAAAACACTACCGACCTGCATGCCTGGTTCAATGTGGCGGCCAGTGTGATGTCAAAGGCATCACTTTCCACCTGGAAGGGGATGGACTCATCCATAGCATGCATCATGGCCTTAGCGATGTCTCCTCGAATTTGGTTGAAGGCAGCCTGGGCCTCCGTCAATAATGGACAAGTGATCGACCGAATTAGGGGATGGGCCTTACGGCGTAATTGGGCACCCACTGTGCATAGTATGAGAATAGCCCTAGGCATCACTTCAGTGCCTCCCGGGTGCTCAGGACAGGGAGTTCTAGAAGTGGTCACGTGCAGTCAGGGTTGGGAGCAATGACACTGGGTGCCACGACACATCCAAGAAGGGCCAAGCGCTCCGCGTACTTGTCCTTGTTGTATGTCAAGTTAAGCAATTTGACCACACGCAAGAACTTGGTGAGGTTTATGTCGTGATCCTGCTGATCATGGCCACAGTTGGTGACATTGTCGAGGTAGGGGAACGTCGCCATCAGCCCGTGCTCCTCCACCATCTGGTCCATCACTCTCTGAAAGGCAGAAACACTGTTAGTAACACCAAAGGGTACCCACAAGAAGTGGAAAGGTTTCCCGTCGGCTTCAAATCTGGTATAGATTCAATCGCTTGGACGGAGGGGAAATTGATGGTAAGCCAACTTGAGGTAAATAGTTGAAAAAATTCTATATTTGGCGACCTTCTTGAGAAAGTCGGCTATACAGGGAACCGGGTACGCATCCAGCTGGGTGAAACGGTTGATGGTTTGACTATAGTCAGTTACCATCCGGGGCCTGCCCTCCCCCTGACCATGAGGACCTATGCTCTCCAGGGACTGGTGCTAGGGGCTATGATCCCTTCCGCCAGGAATCATTGAACCTCAGCCCGGATGAATTGTATACCCTCCAATCTATAACATCGACTTTTTGTGGCAATGGGTTTCCAGTCCAGGGTGAGGTTCGGGAACAGCAACGGAGGGGGCACGCCTAAGGTGGTGAGGCCACAGGTCATATCCAAGGACCAAGTGCCAGGGCCACTGGATGGTGCTGCGGACTGGGTGTCAGGACGGTAACAGGGGTCGGAGATGGTCACCCGAAAGCAGAGGGCTGCAGACGGTCAACGGTGGTTGGGGGTCTCCGAACACCATCGTCACGCTCCTAAACTGACTCTGAAAGTCAAGGCCTAGGAGGATCGGCATGCAGAGGCAGGGCATAACCAGTAACACAAAGTCATTATAACATTCCACCCCCCCCCCCCCCACCGTCAGCGACACAACACAATACCCCTGGATACTCATTTGTTGGTCACTGGTCACTATTGGGTCAGACCAGGAGGGATAGTCTTTGAACCACATCAGGATGTACGAAGCTTTCCATACTGCCGCTATCAAAAAGACTTAATTTTATGTCCATTTACCTCGATCTGCATCATTGAGTTCGAGATTGGGTGAGGACTGACTTGGTTTAGAGTCACAGAAGCGAGAAGAGGCGTTTTGGAGTTTGATCTTTAAGCAGGAAAAGAAAGGCTTCTTGGCATACCCAAAGGCCACAGTGGACCAGGAATCAAATCTCCACCCACACCCTACCATTTGTCCCCATGCACCTACCACTTAGTTGTCCATCATAACTATCTGAGGGAAAGTCAGTGAAATGCACTGAAATTAACCAGTAGACAATTGGCAAGTTGTGACAAGTTTAAACAATTAAAACATGGCCAGTAGCCCAATTTCAGGTGAGCTCATGATCCAGTTAGCATTCTTCACAGTGTGAAGTATGCAGCTAAAATCTATTTCCATTGTATGGGCATCACTGAATATTTCTTTATTCAGTTGGTTTTGAATTAATGTCACAAATAGTTCAATTCCTACTCTCTCAAAAAAAAATGGATGTTTTCTATTAATTTACTGTGTTCTTTCAATTGGATGCAAGATCAGGTTGACAAAAATTAAAAGATGGCATTTAAGAAGTTGGGTGATCAGAGCTCTTTGAATTTCATTGATCTTATTGCCAGCACAGAATGTGTGAGTGGAGCTGTTGTCAATCCCATTTGATACAGACTGTGAACTACTCCAGGAAAATCTGGGAAATCTAAATCAAATGGTGTTAAAGAAAGAAAAAAAAAGTGTAATATTGATTCAGCACTGATAAAGCTGATACATCATTATCTAAAAAAGAATAATGAATGCTCCCTTTATTATCGTGTAATCGTGTCATTTGACCTTTTAGTTTATTATAGTGTCAACTTTTCAGTCTTCCTACTAGTCCTACATGCGTGCACTGCTTGGGTTTACTGCCCTATCAAACAGTAAAGGCAATCTGCAGCTGGCTTCCTTTATGGGATTGGATTGCTTATTTCACACTGTGATACCTGGGGTAAAATTTTCATTGCAGTGACTGAGGGTATCAGTAGAGTTGATCTAAGTAAAATTCAAAAATACCGCAGATAGATTGAATCAATAGTTGTGGACGTAGATTCCCACACAGCACCCACCAAGACAAAGGGCAAGGTTACATATATGGAGCAGGTCTGTGCCTGAAATATTAACTTGTCTTACTCCAACAAGCCTGCTATGCATAGAACTCATTGAGGGACGTTGCATCTGATATGCAGTACCCAAGGCAGCAGCATTAAGAGAAGGTTTTGGCACAACAGTGGTATCTATGTGGACTATGGGAGGGCTTCTGCACATGGCAGTTCAGATTTTTTTTGCAGCAATATGCCCAGGATGTGCGAGAACTTTTAAAGTATTCTGTTGGATTTTTTTCATTGCAAACTGAACATTTTGGTGTTGCAAGATTTCATTGCAGCTTGAGGGAACAAAATATCCCTTGGAGGAATGCTTAAAACTATGAGGGTTAGTTTTGTGTCACAAGCAAATTAAAGGAGACAGAACCAAGATATTTGAATGAAATTGAGATACAGATTGATCCTGTTCTAATGGAATGGCATAACGATTTCATTTACAGAGTGACCTAACTTCTGAGTGAGTTTAAAGTCAGGGTTAATCTTCCTGAGATGATCTGTATCTTTCATAAACCATTTTTCCAATGAAAAATTATCCTTTAAAATGGACCTCTATAAAGGAAAAGCCAACTTTTAAAAAAATCTGTCAAAAATACTTTTAATGTCCCATTTTGGGTGGCATTGTTAGCATTGCAGGTAGCCCAATGGTGTAACAGCACCAGTGATTTGAGTTCAAATCCAGTGCTGTCTGTAAGGAGTTTGTTTGTTCTCCTTGTGTCCACATGGTTTTCCTCTGGGTGTTCCAGATTTCTCAAAAACATATGGGGTTGTAGGTTAATTGGGTGTAATTGAACAGCACGGGCTCATTGGCCATAAAGGCCTGTTATCACACTGTATTTTTTAATTTAAATGTAAATAAATTTTGTAGTTTGGTCTGAGAATTGGAACAGAAGCAACATTAATAAAGCAGAAAGTTTATTTGCCCATGATCCAAATTCAGAATAGAGACATGAGCAAGTTGTGGGCACTAGACAGATATCCTAATTATGCTTATCAGTTTGAAAATATGCTAAAATGACAGGCTCTCATGTGGATTTCGACATTTAATGAAATGGTGAAGGGCCTCAAAAATATTCAGTAAAATGTATTATTTCTCTGGGCCTATGAACAACAATCCTTAACACATTCCCTCAAAAATAAAAGTCCACTATTTCGTGGGGAATTTTCTGACTAGGCATGTAATGCAATGTCTTGTGCCACAAGGTGACGATGAATGGCAAGTACTCCACGGAAACATTCCTAAATGTTGCATTTCGAGTCATGCTATTAATATTGTGTCTGAAGCCTATTTTAGGGACATGAGCTATTCATCCATTCCAGGGCCCTCTTTAATATCACATCAGATGGACCTTGGCTGCCAAATAAGTGGCCAAGATGTCACCAGCCATGCTCCCTACTCTTCAACTTCAGGAAAGTTGCCATCACCTCTCCACCCCAAGATGGTTCAATGGAATTGAGATCAACTCTCCACCTATCCCTCTCCCCTTTTCCCACTTGCGTAACATTCCATTGTTCATCGCAATTACTCAAGAGTCAGTAAGAGCAATGCATTGAATTTAATGAATAGAGGGTAGCCAAGTCATGTCTGGAGATGTCATGAGTTTAAATGAGTAAAACGTAACTTCGGACTGCCTATTTTCAATTGCAAGATAGGAAGCCATCAGTAGAATGCACAAATAATTTGCATAATTCTTACCAAAACCTGCAGTATAATGCTGTGCAGTCATACTCAGGGCA
This sequence comes from Narcine bancroftii, assembly GCF_036971445.1. Taxonomy (NCBI): domain Eukaryota; kingdom Metazoa; phylum Chordata; class Chondrichthyes; order Torpediniformes; family Narcinidae; genus Narcine; species Narcine bancroftii. Next base: position 152,572,540 of record NC_091471.1, read on the forward strand.
CTCAAGATGAATTTTAATCCAATATGCATTTCGATTTTAAAACAAAATTAAATTCTGATATGGAATTCACTTGCAGCGACACAACATTAGAAATCCTGTGAGGTCTTTCCAATGGTCAGAAGTGACTTCTGAATTTAAGACTGTTGAATCAATGCATCACAGCACAGACAGGAAGATGATGATATACAAAATTTGTTTTCCCTTGAATGTTCTGCAAAAGGCAAACAAAGAAGCACCACAGGTCGAGTGCCACTATCAAGCCAAGAAAGAGAAGCCTAAGAGAGTCCCTTCAGAGATATTGACTGACCGTGCATCCCACAACCTCCTCTGAGCTCTCATAATCTCCATAGCTGCATGTTCTCCTGTAACCTTCTGTATTAAATTTTACCTATTACATACCCAATTATAGACCAGCCAATAACAGGTGATTATTGAAGTCACTATCCTCCTTACTTTTCAAGATTCAAGATTATTTTATTGTCATGTAATAAAACCAAAAAAGTGAAATTACACAAAATTTTCTTTGGCCTAATGTAAAGCAAAGATTTGCTCTCAGCAGAATTTGCCCAGCACCCCTTACAGTCAGAAAAAGAAAAGCAAAAGATTGTCCCCCAGTGTCACTGAATGTGCATAGATGCACCTCTAGAGCTCCTCCACAGACTTCAGTCCAAGCCATCAGCAACCCGAGCTCCAGATACAAACATCAAGGAACCTCCAGCACACTCAGCACCTTCTCACATGCTGGTTCTGATACCAGGTCATTCAATCACTGCTACCAAGATGAGGAAGACCTGCTGTTCTTTCCCAAGACCACATTTCGGCAAGTCAGATCACCTGTCTGTGCTCCTTCTGCCATATATATATAGACAATCCCCAAAAAGAAGGATCAGAACAGCAAGAAGATTGATAAAGAAGGATGACAGAAAGTTACAGGACTTCCTCGAGTCAATGGATTGGGCACTGTTCAAGGACTCCGCTAATGATCTGAATGATTGCACCAGGGCTGTCACAGACTTTATCAAAACAGTGGTGGATGAGTGTGTCCTCACCAAATAATTCTAGGTTTTCCCCAACCAGAAGCCATGGATGAAAAATGAAATCCAGAAATTGCTGAGAGCCATATTGCAGGCATTTAAGTCCAAAGCTCCACATCACTACATAAGGAGCAGGTATGACCTGCAAAAAGCTATGTCAAGTCAAGTCACCTTTATTTATCATTTATACCATGCTCGCTCATTAAAGACAGCAATAGCGCTTCTTCAGGGCCATGGAGAATATTTACATAAATATGAATAATACTAGAAGTTAAACACATTGAAATATTAAAATATTAAGTTTCAGAAAAAATCCATGATACACTATCCACATTGTTCTGGGAATTCAGGAGCCTGATGGCTTGGGGTTAAAACTGTTGCCCAATCTGAACATAACAACCTATGTGCTATGGCATCTCCTACCAGATGGCAGAAGGGAGAACAGTTTATGTGAGGAGTGTGTGGAGTTCTTCACAATGTTTAATGCCTTTTGCCTGCATTGAGTGTGGTAAATGTCTTCATGGTAGGAAACGACTCCCCAATGATCTTTTCCACTGGCTTCCCTATCCATTTCAGGGTCTTGCAGTCCAAGGTGGTACAGCTTCTAAATCAGGCAGTGATGCAGTTGAACTGGATGCTCTTGATACATCTTCTGTAGAATGTAGTAAGGATGGAGGGTTGGAGATGAACTTTCCTCAATTTTTGCAGGAAGTAGAGGTGAAGTTGGTGAAATTCTCCGCCGAGTGCACTCCAAAGAACTTAACCATATAACCATATAACCATTTGCAGCACAGAAATAGGCCAGTTTGGCCCTACTAGTCCATGTCAAATATCATCTCCCACCTTGTCCCATTGACTTGCATTTTGCCCATAACTCTCCACACCTCTCCCATCCATATACATATCCAACCTATCCTTGAATATTGCTTCTACTGCCACTGCCAAAAGCTTATTCCATACCCCCACCACCCTTATGTTTCACTTAAACTTTTCCCTTTTTACTCTCAATCCATGCCCTCTTGTTTGAATCTCCCCCACTCTCAGTGGAAAAAGCCTACCCACCTTGACTCTATCTGTCCTCCTTATAATTTTGAATACCTCTATCAAATCACCCCTCAACCTTCTACGCTCTAGGGAATAAAGTCCCAGCCTGCTCAACCCTTCCCTGTAACTCAAACCCTGAAACCCCGGCATCATTTTCATAAGTCTCCTCTGCACACTCTCTCTATACTGTTTATATCCTTCCTGTAATTCAGTGACCAAAACTGCACACAATATTCCAAATTTGGCCTCACCAATGCCTTATACAATTTCAACATAACATCCCAACTCCTGTGTCCTATTTTCTGATTTAAAAAGTGAAGAACCACCCCTACACACCTGTGTCCCCGATGATCCAATCCTGTCCGTATCTGAGGATGATGTGCATGTATGCTGCCTTCAGGAGAGTGAATTTGAGGAAAGCATCCACCTGGATGGAGTCCCTGTATTAAAGATCTGTGCTGACCAACTTACTAATGTATTCACGGATATCTTCAATATCCAACTGTTTCAATAGGCATCAACCCGTGCCCAAAAAGAGTATAGTAACCTGACTTAATGACTAATATCAATAGCACTTACATCAACAGTGATGAAGTGTTTTGAAAGGCTAGAGTTGAAGCTCCTCTCTGAGATTTGACATGGATACGTTTCAGTTTACTTATCATAGCAACAGGTCTATGGCAGATGCTATCTCACTGGCTCTACACAAAGCCCTGGAAAACCTGGACAGTTAAGGTGCATTCACAGGATGCTCTTGATCGACTAGAGTTCAGCATTCAACACCATCATCCCTCATAACTGATCATCAAACTCCAAGACCTGGGGCATAACACCCCACTGTGTAATTGGATCATGGATTTTCATACCCCCAGACCACAATCAGTGAGAACTGGTAAGGCCAACTCTTCCACAATCTCTATCAGTACCAGAGCACCACTTAGCCCCCTGCTCTACTCACTTTACACCTATGACTGCATGACTTAGTACAACAACAACATCATCGACAAATTTGTCAACAATACCACGGTAGTGGGTTGTATAAAGAAAAGTGACGAGTCAGCATGCAGAAGGGAAATTGAAAACTTGGCTGAATGGTGCACCAACAACAATCTTGCATTCAATGTCACCAAACATAAGGAGCTGATTATTGACTTTAGGGAGGGAAAGCCAAAGGTATACAATCCAGTGATCATTTGGGGATCAGAGGAGGAGAGATGAGCAAATTTAAATTCTTGGGAGTCACCATCTTGGAGGATATTTCCTGCACCCAACACATTAATGGCATCTTTAAAAAATGCCCATCAGCGCCTCCATTTCCTCAGGAGTTTGTGGAGGTATGGTGTGATAATGGAAATCCTTGCACATTTCTACAGATGTGTGGTGCCTGGCTACAGATGCCTGGCTGCATGGGAGCACCAATACCCCTGAGCATAAAGCCCTCCAAAAGATAGTGGACACAGCCCAGGACATCACAGGAAAAACCCTCCCACTATCGAGAATATCTATAGGGAAAACTGCTGTTGGAGAGCAGCAGAAATCATCAAGGATCTACACCAACCAGCATACACTTTGTTCTCTCTGCTGCCATCAGGAAAGAGATATAAGTACAACAAGACTTGCACACCAGGTTCAGGAACAGCTGCTACCTCTCCACCATTAGACTCCACAACAACAAACTCAATCTGGGACTCATTTAAGAACTCTTACTTATGCATTTTATTGATTTTTTATTCTCTCTGTCTTTGAAACCACGGCCCTTTTTTTGGGTCATCAACCTTGCTGACATGTGGAAAATATCAATTGCTGGTCCATTTGACAACTTCAGTGCCCTAATCAAGGATCTTTGTTACCTCAGCCTGTGAATGAGCCCAGAATGCCCTGTTACTATGGGAGCTGAGACAAATAATTGAGTTGGCAGTACTTCAAACAAGATTGAGGATATTTATGTTTCAAAATAGTTCAGATGAGAGGGGCCTCCCCTCTTTAATCTTTCAAGCTTTCTCTGATTACTTTTAAGAAGATCACAAGGACTTTTAAAAAGTTTCATGAAACATCATGCTGGTTTCAGAAGAATGGAGTCACTTGCATTGCATTTCCCATTGTGGGGGAACATTAATTATAAGTTCACTGCTTTTTTGGATCAGTAGTATAAGCCAAGATCAAGGGTGGAAGCAGTGGGCCATCAATGAGGTGCCAAACTTACAACAGGGTTTGTTGGTTGAAAAATCCTTGCATCGGTTCCAAAACTGAGGCACTCTCGCAACAAAATCTGTTTGTCTGGTTATTATTAATGACAGTAAGGAATGATTTCAAGCTTGCAATTTCATCCCAGAGTTCATATGATTAGAAACTGTTCCAACTTCACCTTGTGGTTTAAGAAGTGATATGAAACTGCCTTGCAATCATTTTTAGGCTTTTATGCTTTCCACTGAAAATTTATCAACCTTGTTGGAAAATTGGGCTGGGCCATTAAGTGTCAGCTCAACACTTATCAGAATAAGGCTGTAAAAAGAAACATTGAAAAATACAAAAACCTCAATTCTGTCGAGCAATATAAAATTATCCCTTTATCGTTCCATCCTATAATTGCTGTCTCCTACTGTGAGGGCATCATTATAACCCTCTTTGAGTCTTCAATCAAATCTACTTCAGCCTTGCTTTTAAATATCATTAAGCAATGTGCTCTTTTCATCAAAAGTGATGATGTTCTAAATTGTTCCAATTGAACAGATTTAACCTCTGAGTTCAGGCGGCACGGTTACCATTCGGGGTGACACAGCTTAGTGGTTAGCACAACACAGTTATAGTGCCAGCGATTGGGACAGGGGTTCGGATCCTTACTGTCTGTAAGGAGTTTGTGCATTCTCCCCATGTCTGCGTGGCTTTTCCCTGGGTGCTCCGGTTTCCTCCCACCGTACAAAACATACTGTAGGTCAATTGGGTGTAATTGTGCGGAACAGGCTCATGAATTGAAAGGGCCTGTTACCGTGCTGTATGTCTAAATTTAAAATTAGTTGCTTCAGTCATAGTTTCTGACTCCCTCGAGACCTGTAGAGTAAATTAATATCTTCTCAGGCATGGCCAATAGATCCATAATTATCTCTGTATCACACAGAGGTGTTGGTTTTAAGATGTTTATCATCCCCTGATAAAAGCAGATGCATTGTTCCCAAGAGAGCCTCTTCGATGCATCTGTGTTTGTCCTGCTGTCCTCTGATCTGTGCCCAGCCATTTGCTCTATGTCTGCCTGATTGGCAGTGTCCAGTTAGGTAAGTGGTGGGCATAAACGTGCTTCCAGAGTCTACTTCACAGCTCAGACAGTGTATAACTAAAGGTTTTAGAATATGCAGGCACTGCCTACGCATTGATTAGATGACATCTGAGCTGTACTTTATTTATTTTCAGCACTCTGTCATGGCGGGGACTTTTCAAGATGCTCAAACAGCAATTCAATATTTGAGTGCGAAATTAATAACTTGAAGGGTCAAACTCTGCTCTTCTATATGCTTAACCTGTAAATGTAAATTTTAAGAAATAAGAGTGGAAGATGTTTCTGCCTTGGAATCGAGTATTAAATAATCAATACTCATTATGCAAACCTCACTTTATTTTACCAGAAACTGGAGGATGAACAACTTCCCAGCAAATGGAGCTAATGAAAACAGCAGCTCACTGGGTTCACCAAATAGTTCACAGAGGGCCATATCCAAATGGATACCAAACAGTCCATTTTATGTCTTGTTTGTGAGTTATTCCAGATAGGAATTCCACTTATTGGAGGGTAAAATCATGTGTGTTGTAGACCAAGTGCTGCATTGAATCATGTCATTGTCTCAATTTGAATGTAAATTCAAACAAAGGAACTTCACTATTGATTTCAGCATAAGTGTCCTGAGCAGGAGTTTGATGCAGCCTTGTTTCTTCCACAATCATCCCAACTGAGGTTTTAGATTTCCCTTCGCATGGTACAGTGCAATTTCAGTCAATCTTTTTGTCCAACCTTCTGATCATTCCTGCTTCTTTTTTAAATACGGTTGATCAATTTGTTCGCCAAACTCATTCATATTAGTGATTTTCTGCACACAAAACAAATATGATGTTTCTCATCTGTTATATAATGCAAAACTTCTAAGTATTGGTTGAGTGATCTTTAAATTGGGAAAAGAGTTCATAGTTTTATAATTTGTGAACAATATTAGTTCAATAAAATTTTGAACAATGCAATACTATTGACTACATTGGCCATTATATCCTGAGAAAATGCTGATTCTTCAGGGATTTAGACATACATACAGCACGTGAATAGGCCCTTCCAGGCTACAAGCCCATGCAGCCAAAACACCCCAATTAACCTACAGCCCCTTATGTTTTTGGACAGTGGCAGGAAACCAGAGCATCGGAGGAAGTCCATTCAGACACAGGGAGAACGTACAAACTTCTTAGAGACAGCATCAGACTTGAACCCATGTTTGCTGGTGTGGCAATAAAGTTGCACTAACCACTAGGCTAATCAGGTTACCCTGTTATTCTTATAATGGACACCTCTCATATCAAGAACACTTTCAGCAATTTGCCAGATAGGGACAAAGTTTAGATTTTCAATTAAAAATAACTTGATAAACTGTCTCCTTTGTTTGAATCAAAATAGTGCTGAAGAAACTCAGCAGGTCATGAAGTGGTTGTTGATGGCATCTGGTTGGAGAGCGTCCAGACGGTCTTCCAGTTTCCGTGAAATCCCTCCTCTGAGCCTCTCTCTTCTCCTATCTATCTGTCTTCTTTCCTCCAGCTCCCTACTCCTTGTCTTCCCTCTCCATTCAGAGCCCAGTCCCTCTTCCCCATCACCTCAGCATTTTTTCTCTTCCACCTTCCCACCTACATCCACCTGTGACCTCTGACCTGTTAACCTGTGCTCCTCCCCCTGCCCATTCCTCCCTCCCATTCTCTCCCCCTCCCCTTCCGTTTTATTCGGGCACATGCCTTCTTTTTGCTCACACCTTGACAGAGGGTGCAGTCCCAAAACTTTGGTTATCTCTTACTTCCTTTAGATGCTGGGTGACCTGTTGAGTTGCTCCAGCACTTTTGTGTAATACAGTGCAATCACATTATCTGCAGACTTTCCTGTTTAGCTCCTTGATTGATGATTCTCTTTTGCTTCTCTTTTTCTCATATGGTAAAGAGTGCCAAGCAATACTAACAGCAACTCTCTGTCTGCCTTATGACAGGCAAATGTTAAAATATATCATGTATGTTACATTTTTAATGTAATAACATGTGACAATAAAAGGAATATTGAACCTTGAACAAAACAAAATAGCTTCAGAAAAAAGCAGAGTTTCTCTAATTTATGGATTGTAATTTTTTTCTAAACATTCATAAATTTATTGTTGACCACTGGGCTGTGGGATGTCTACGTAAGGTATGGCTTTGGGACTGCATTGTAAAAGATAGCAGGAAGAGAGGAAAGAGGAAGGGGCAAGGGAAGCAGTACAAGCTCATCGCAGACTGGGAGATCAAATCGTTGAGCACCTTCATTCTATTCAATGCAGAAAGAGGGACCTCTCAGTGGCCAGACATTTTAATTCCAGACACCATCCCCACTCCAACATGTCTGTCCATGGCCTCATGCACTGCCAAGCTATGGACACTGCAGATTGGAAGGGCAACACCTCATATTCCATCTGAGCATTTTTAGTTTTTTTTTTATTTTAGTGATACAGGCCCATGAGACTGGGCAGCCCAAATACACCAATCAGTCAGCATTAACTCCGACTTCTCCATAAATGCACCCCCTGGATCTCTCCCTTTTCCTATTCCTCTGTCTCCTTTCCTCTTGCTCTCCACTCCCTCCCCTCTCCATTCAAATGTCCCTGCTCCTTCTGTATTTGATTTAAAATCCTATCCTATTGGCTGCTGCTCATATGAAGTTTCATTGGAGCCAAGAATTTTACTCTCTCCTAATTGTTTTCAAACTTTCCGCCCCCCCACCTCCCCACCAACTCACATTCCACCTTAAGCAATCCCGATGTCATAAGTGTTCTGTGATTAGTAAGGGAGTGCTTAAGGTGGTATGTGAGTGGAAAGAAAAAAGTTTGAAAACCACTGCTTTAACTGTACCTAATGGTCTCGTTATGTGCACTGTTTCATTACTCCAAAGGAAATGGACCAGTGATAATTTTTCTCAAGCAAAATATTTCAGAAACAATTGGGTCTAGAGCGGTGATTCTCAACCTTCTGTTCCCACTCACATACCACCTTAAGCAATCTCTTATTAATCACAGAGCACCGATGGCGTAGGGACTGCTTAAGGTGGAATGTGGCTTGAGGGGGTCAGTTTGAAAACCACTGTTCTATCCTAACCAATGCATCTACATCAGGACAAGGGAATTAAATACCAACAATATTTAAAATAAGGCCAAGAGCTTTACAATGGAGATATAAAGTGGTAAACTGAGGAGAATGGGGCATACCGTTGCAGTCTTTTTTGGGGGTGAAATGAAGGTGTAAAACTAAGAATGAAACAAAATGCATCCTGCTTTTGTATCATGTTTTGGGATCACATTGGAAACACAGCTGATAAGAGAGGCATTTCTCTAACATTCAACTACAAGGGTCTTCTCTTTCATCTGTGATCATTTTGTGAGGTATAAAAGAGTCAGCTGGAAATCAGGAGCAGGTACAGTCTCAATGCTGAATAGCCTTTCAAACAATGAACTTAGATGTGATTTTGGGGAAAATAGCTAAAATAGAGGGATGCGTATCATGTGCAAGCAACAAATATATAGTTTAATTTGACTTCATGTTTAATGCAAACATTGCGGGCTCATGGTCTGTTTCTGTGCCGTACTGTTCTGTGGTCTAAAATAATTTAAAATCTGGAATGAATTCATGCTGCCACTCTTTCCTCTGCAATGGCACTTATTTCACACTTGACCAAGTCTATTGTTTGTTTCTACCTTAACTTTTTTTATTTTTCATGCACAATTTTTAAACTACAAAATTTCAAATACATTTCTGACCACAAAGTTAATGACCAAATTTTCTTCCCCAAGAAAAAACAAACTTGCCTTAATCCCTAACTTCATCCTATCCTCTATTGTCCAATTTATCTGAAGCGATCATTCTACTCTCATATTAAATCCAGGCCCAAGCAGATTAATGAGGAGAGAAAGGTTCAATTACTGTAATTATTTTTGCATTATTATGGTTTTAATAGTGGTATTTTTCTCACTTTGCATCTGGCACTAGGCTTCTCATTAGCAATATGAGTCAGTGCCCAATAGTGGTACTGTTAATTCCATATTATTGCAAAGGACTTTGTTTCACCAACTTTCAGCTGCTGTGAAGTTAGTTATACTTGAACTGATTTATTTTTATAATTTTAATAAAAGATACTTTTTATCAAAAAGATGTGCTGTATATTAATGAACCATTCTTCAAAATGGAATTAATTTTCAATCCGCCCGTGGGTATAAACTCAAAATATTAGCATCATTTATTTTCTTTAAGGTTGCTTGCAGGGAATGAGTCACCTTCAATCCACGGTGACTTTCCAAACTTGTAGTTATCTTGTACACAAGAATGATTGTCCAAAACTGTCACAGTTTAATGATGAAGTGCTAGGGGGATCATATCAAGCACTTTTCCCTGTTTAGATCCCTTGTATTATACACCATATTGGTCAGACACTTGTGCTCAACCAGCTCTCATACCTCTACCAACAGTGCTCCAAAATTGGCCTCTTATTTAGGACCATTATAATATTATCTAATGTTCATTTGGGATTGTTTTCAACATTATGCCAATTCATCATCTTATATTGTACAATAGTTAAAATTAAAATCACACTCATTCTTCTTCCAATATTTCTTCCCAGGACCCTTCCTTTAATTTACTCTGACACAAGCTCGGGAAGTTACAGGTATTGTGAGTGATTTTGAATGAGCCACGTGAAGAATAGAGCGACTGTATATAGTGCCCTTCATAAGGTTTGGGAGAAAGACACATTTTTTTTTAACTTTATTTGCCCCTGTGCTCCACAGTTTTAAATTTGTAATCAAGCAATTCAATGATTAAAGAGCACATTCCAGATTTTATTAAAGGTTATTTGTTTACATTTTGGTTTGACCATGTAGAAATTACAGCACTTTTTGGACATAGTCCACTCATTTCAGGGCACAATAATATTTGGGACATGGCAATGGTATGTATATTAAAATGGTCATGTTTACTTTGTTGCTTATCCCTTGCACGCAATGACTGCTTGAAGTCTGTCATTCATAGACATCAACAGGTGCTGAGAATCTTCTCTGGTGATGCTCTGGTAAGATTCTACAGCAGCCAATTTCTGCTCCTGCTTGTTTCAAGGTCTTGTCCCCTTAAGTATTCTCTTCAGCACATAAAAGGCATGTTAGATTGGGTAGATAGACAGACTTCGCCAGTCAAGAACTTTCCAGTCTTTGGCTTTGAAAATGCCTTTGTTGGTTTAGCAGTATGTTTGAAATCATTGTCTTGCTATAGGATGAAGTGCTATCCCATGAGTTTGGAGGGATTTGCTGGAAATTGAGTAGATAAAATGTTTCTATATACCTCAGGATCATTTTGCTTCTGACATCAGCATTTACATCATCAATGAAGATAAGTGCACAAGTACCTGTAGCAGCCAGACATGCCCAGGCCACAAAAGTCCCACCACCTTGTTTCACAGATGAGGTGGTTTGCTTTGGATCTTGGGCAGAGACCTTCAACATGTCCCCAAAGATCTTCACCTTTTCCCCAAAGATCTTCAACCTGTCCCTGTCTAAATCCATCATTCTACCTTGCCTGAAATCTGTGCTATCATCCCACTGCCAAAGAAGGACATCATCAGCGGTCTCAATGACTACCGACGAGTAGCACTTACACCAGTCAT